>NW_010392376.1:197758-207557 GCF_000710305.1 Buceros rhinoceros silvestris | reverse complement strand
CGGGGGGGTGGGGTGGGCAGGATACACCTGTGAGGCAAACATTGGCAGGCAGATTCTGGTGCTCCCAAGTTTGGTGCTATTCAGGAAAACTCTTAAGACTGATGCAAGCAAGGTAACTACAGCATTTGAGTTAAAAGGACTGAGGTATGTTTCTTACCTACCTTTCAAGTAACAAAACCAGACTAGCTATGCATATTGGTATGATGTTCCCTCACAGTCATAAAGTACTCGAGTCCAGCAAGATGTTAGAATCCAGGTGTTCTGTTTCTTGAGTCAATGGCTAGACAGGGATTTCACCTGTTGACAGCTTAGAAAATGCGAAGAGTCACTGGAAATAGAAGGTTGTCTTAATATAACCTTGTCTTATGTTGGATATTACCGATGAAAAGGGAAGGGTGGCTCCTTAGAGAACTAGGGTTAGAGAACTATGTTCTTAAAGTAGAAGTCTTATTTCTTCAGTTTGCAGAGTACTGTCTGAGGTCCAGAGCGGTATGTGTTTTGAAGGCCCTTAATTGTCAGTGTTTCTAGTTAGATGTTATGGGCCACTCCTGTGCATCCTTCCAGATGACAGTGTGCCTGCAAATTGACAGAGTCCTCTCTGCTTGTCCATTCTGTTGTCACTGTATTTGGTAAAAACTCTTTAAAACATTAAGGGATAGCTGCAGTTGAGTAGCTTGAAACTTAGAAATGCTATATTTGATTTTTTTCAATTTATCTTATTCCTTGGTATTGTGGAATATGGTTGGCTTTTTTGTAGATTTAGATGCCTCACCCCACTCTAAACATAACTGAGTCCAGTTATTCTAGTTAGGGTCTGAGTAGCAGGACACAATGACACTGCATTACTTAGTAATGCAAAGTATAATGTAAAGGTATTACAGAGTGATTACTGGACTAAACCCATGGTTCTATAGTCTTCTAGGCATCTCAGTTAAGTCGCTTGTACTTCAGTATTATTTATGCCTGTTTTTTCCCCTTTTGCTTTCCCGTATTTTCACTTCTTTATCACTGTCAAAATCTGACATTAGCCTACATGTACAGTCAGAATCATCAGGGCAGAAATATTCAGCATTCTGAGTATAGAACACATTCCAGCATTGCAGCAGAGACATGGATGCTGGGATAATCAAAATCTGGGAAGTGCAAGTACAACGTTCTTTCTCTACTTCAAAACAAAAAAAAAATCTCCTTTAGTGAATTTTATTGGAAATTTGTCTGCTATGTAGGCTGAAAGCCTGATTCAGTGTGCTTTGGTGAGAAAATTACAGCAAGTTATCTCACCATCTGTGATCCTCATGTGGACTTTTCAGAGAAATGACATAGTCGTTGTCAATCAAATTCCTTTATCAAACAGACCTCTGCACTATCAGAAGAGTGCGTTCACAGGACAAAATGGAGAAAAGTTATATAATGCATTACTCTCCCCTTTTCCTTCTTAAGATGCTTGGGTCCTTGATTTACTGCTGTCCAGGAAGGCAGGTTTGCTGAATTCATGTGTGTAAAACACTTGAGATGCACATTGTATACCATACCCTCACAAAATGCTTTCACTCAATGATGCCCTCCAGCAGTTGTACAAATCAGAAATTGTAAGTCTGTAGGTTGTAATGCTTTAAGAAAGCTTTCTCAGTCTTCTTGGCTGAGGTATAAGCAGATAGCATTTCCAGAACATACCAAACCAATCGGGAGCAGACGTTTTCTTACACGTTATATGGGCTTTTTCAAAATGCTATTGTTAAAATCTGAAACCAAAATGTTAACTGAACAATACTAGATTGTTGCACGCCTCTATCTTTCTTCTTTCTTTAAATTGAATGGAAGTGTCTCTCAAACCAAGTAGCCAAAGCCTGGGAATGCAGAACAGTTGTCTCTAGTGAATCTTCTTTGTTTTTCTTTCATTAATTAAATATTCAACATTGTAGCATTCTCATTTCTCACTTGTTTGAACGGGATCAGCTTCCATTCTCAGAACATTTCAATGCACCAATTCATTGTAATCACATTGTTGCCTTGAGGATGTATTTAAGTGCATTCCTGAGAATAGAAGCTGTGTAGTTCTATCCACGTGCGTTGTTTTTGGTGTTTTATTTTTTTCACCTCAGCCCCATCCCTGAGCTTCCCATGCACCCAAACCTCAGGCAATGCATTTTGCCCTTCATCTCTAGTGAGATGCCTGAGTGGCAGGGTTGTCTAACTATGTATTTTTGTCTGTTTATTAGTTGGTAACTTTCACCCTTGATATAAAAGATAACACAGTCCAATAAAGATAAGTGACTTACTAAAGCTCTCATTTGATTTTAAAAACTTAATTGTTGCTTAATCTGGAACCAAATTCTCTTCACACTGATGAAAATCAGGAACAGTTCAATTGACTTGAATTGTAATACGTCACCTTAGCTGGTGTGTATGAAGAGAGAAACAAGATGGGTCTGTGCAGCATGGTTGTGGAACTGTTTGTCTTACACTAACAAATATTTTCATTTTCCAGCTTTGTCGCATTTAAAGCATCTTCTAAAGTAAACTTGAGGTATGCATGTGTAATGGCACGTAGGGTTCTTCTAACTTCAGCTAGTTTTGCCTGATGAGAGACTGAGAAAGTTTTAGAATTCCTTTGCAAGATTGGTAATATTCGAGTAAGCAAGCTTTTATCTGTGAGCAGTGACCTAATGCGCCCTTTATCCTCCTCGTACGCACCTGCTCTCTCTTGCTGTACTCTTGGTTTGCAGGATGGCAAATGATCTGTCAAGTCTGGAGCTATGTGCATACACTGGTTGGCCAGCAAAATGTCAAGCAAAAGGTTGAATAGCTGAGTTATGCCTATTTGACCTCAATGGTGGGTGCTGATCTGATCAACTGCTGGTTTTTCTCTTGGGAATGTAGTTAGCTGAGATAAGACACCAGCTGAGCACGCTTTCTGATTTTGAAATTTGCATATGCATACCTAAGTTACTAGGGCAGAAAGGAGGGACAGCGGACAGATAAGTCATGTTCAAGTTATTAGCAAAAAAAACCAAACAAACCCAAAACCAAACAGAAATGCACCCCAAACCCCAATGTTAGCATGTTTCCATCAGTGAGTTCTTATGTTAAAGATGTTTGCTTCCTACAGATCTTACTTTTCGTGTAACAGTGAAGTAGTTAATGCTTACATACTTTGAACAAATGGAATTAAAATTGTGTAACATACACTTATTTTTGGCAACAATTCAAGAAAAATCCTTTTTGGCTTGGAAGGATTAAATTCTACATTAGTGGCTTTAAAGTGTTTTGCCAGCTGTGCTGCTCGATATAGTTACAACTACGAATTCCTGCATGGCCCTGGATTTGTTATGGAATTTACTAAAGCCAGCATGGATCCAGAATTAGAACGTTCCAGACTACTTTACTGAATAAGTCTCTAGAGGTCTTTGCTGCTACAGCGTACTTAAGTACCACAAAAATTTATTCCACGCTCAGTAAGTTGGATCCTGTCTAACTGTTCCAAAGAAACGAAGACTGCCGAGAAATGCCCGCATCTGCTTGTGAAGAGCAGGTACAGCCTTGATGTTCTTTCTTGCCCTCAAGTTTGTAGATAAATGAAAAAAATCCATACTTTAATAGTTGTTCAGTCTGTCTTTATTTTAAAATTGTGATGTGCAAGAACCACAAGTAAATAACTAGAAGGATTTAGGTTTTATTGGAAATAATGCTTATACAGCCATGGTGCTTATCTGTCTGTCCAAACAGCTGTCTCCAAACAAATTCTGCGTTTCCTGATTATCTCAGATTATCTCCTAAAAGTTTTATTTACATTAGCGACCATTTAGAAGTGGGGGATCCAAAGTAGGGTTCCAGGTGAAGGAAAGGCCAGCAAATGTGTGTAATACACACTCTGCTTGGCGGCAGCCGCCAACTAATCAGCGCATCTGTAATTTGTTAATAACTACAGTCTCTGGCCTGGGGAGAGTGTCTTTGAGGACGTAGTTTCATTATTTCCATTATTCATGGAACATCTTGTAACGCTAAATGATATACAAGCAGTGGGAAGATAGAAAACTCATCTCTTGTTTGATCATAAACTGCAGAAACCTCCAGGGACTAATGAGTATGATATTACTTCATGCTATCGCCTGGGCCCAATGACAGACAAAGAGTCCACAGATAGATGTAGATGAGAAATCATCCGTCTGTACTCTGACTATCTTTGATCTGACATTAAGTAACTGCAAAGGGTGAACAGTGTATGTGTGCGTGCACGTGCACATGCATACATGGATGTCTTAACTCTGGTGCTTTTTCCCTAACTTACAATCCACGTGAAAATTGAAAGGACTTCTTACTTCCATTAGTAGTGTTATCATTGCCATTACATTTGGAACAAGTGCACTGTTCGTGACGATGTGAAATCTTCCCTGTGAGACTGTCTGTAACAGGGATCCTTCTGCGGACGGAGCCCGAGTCACAGATCGTATACCAATGTGGTTAGAAATCGTGCTCTCTTTATTGTAAACAATGTGCAAATATATATAGACACTGCAAACGTACACGCAGCTACTCAAACACGCTAATTGGTTAACAGTAGTGTTATCATTGCCATTACATTTGGAACAAGTGCACTGTTCGTGACGATGTGAAATCTTCCCTGTGAGACTGTCCTGTTTAAATATCCTCCTTTTGTTTGAGATAAAAGACATTTTAACTTTCATTATTTTTTTACTTCAGCTTCCTTCAAATGTTAAAGAATAAGGTATCCTCTTAATTCTGCTTGTAGGAATTCATTCTGCTCTTGAAGGACCATAAGTGTATCTTAAATTGTGCATGTGTTGGCGGGGTGGGGTGTATGTGTGTGGGGGGTGTTGTCCTGGTTTGAGGTAGAGCAGAACTTGTTCTTTTCAGTGATTTTACTTCTCAGCTCAGTCTCTTCTAAGTAACTTTCTGAAGTTAACGGCATGTTTTTGCAGACAGAGTCTGCAAGTGATAATGCTTGATGTTTTACAGTTATTGCCAGGGATTGGGATGCAGAAAGGCTCTTGCTTTACTTTCTCCTGTGCAGACCAAGGTCACTGCTAAATCCTGTGGACCACGGTGGGGATGCAGTGAGTTAGAGGCTGCACCTGCGGGGGGAAGCAGACAGGACAGGAGACCCTACACTGACCAGCAAGGTGTTCCATCCCATAGATGTCATACTCAATATAAAGCTGAGGGATCACAAGGGCCAATTTCTCTTCTTTGATGGCTAGCGTCTGAGGAGGACTCTCTCTCTAATCATCTTTGTGGTCCTCCTCTGGACTTGTGTCAACAGATTCATGTCCTTATGTTGGGGGCTTCAGAGCTGAATGCAGTACTAGAACAAAGGCTTGTTGTTCTACACTTCTGTTTCTGTTGAAAGATAACTTAGGGAACAAATTCGTATGGTCAGCTCTGGATGATCAAAGCAAGAGAAAATCAAAGAAAAAGCAAAGAGGACATGAGTTGAAAAGAAAAGGATGGAAAGGGTGAAATGTGGATAATGAGTTTCTTAACCTCATCTGCAAGCCTCAGTTTCAAAGTTCTTTATACTGAACAGTCAAAGTAGGCTATCAGGGATACATGGCTTTTACTGGAACAGTCTCTAGTGAGCTGGGATGTCTCTCAGAAGATAGGAGAATTGTTATTGTTCTCTTGACAAGTTTAGAATCAGATTTCTGCGGCAGCACCTGCAGATTCTTGGATGTATGCAGGCTCCTAGCGTCAATGTGTGTGTTGCCAGTGGAGTCTGGACAGAGATTGATCTTTCGTCCATGCAGGTATTTCTTCTCAAAAAGTAACTGTGCAACAAATAAAAGGCATTTTCAGATGCTTTTATCTCTTTATGTGGCTTGTTCTCCATCTCCTGGTGCCTCATGCTTAATAGCCTCGCTAATAAAAGAAAATCAATTTCACTTCACTAGATTTCCCAGAGAGATAGCAGAAGTACTGGTGGTGGTTTTGGTGGAGTCTATTCTTGAAGCTTTATAATAAAAAAAACTTCAGGCCTTACTGAATGCCCCACAAATATGTCTAGCTGGGCATGAAGGGCCACTCTGCGAGGTCCTTCTTCCAATGACCCTCTGGTGCACGTTTCAGTTGAATTCAGCACATTTAGTATCTGCTAAATAGTCTGTCAGAAATACACAGTATTTCCCTAAGAAAATGGTTTCTTTCTTGGTGCTGTAAGCAGTCATAAAATCATAGCTGAAGCACCATCACGTAATTATCACGTTCTGTTACTCTACACATTGCACTACATAGGAGGTCAACTGGGGATTCAAGGAACAGGGAGACGGTTCTTTCTGTCTTCTGTCCACCCTTTCCTGGTTTAGTTGCAGTATTATAAATGTACATCCATTCCGTTTGATCTCTACTGAAGTCTGGAGTGCATGATTCTTGGTTTTTCAGTTGAGTGATCTGCTTTTGTTCTGCACAGTGTTTGTGTTAAAAACCTAGATGTTACAAAACGGATTACAGGAATCATCGCGTGGGGGAATGCCATCGCAGATCAGACTAGCACTTTCCATCCGTCCATGCTTACAGGGTGTTCCTGGGAGTCTCCATGTGCATGACAACAATTCTGATCTCCCTTCAGCTCTTGAGAACAGGAGGTTTTGGTAGCCTCTCAGTATAGTGGAAAGAGGTTTTACAGAGAAGAGCTCCATTCATCACAACTGAAAACATTTTACAACTTGTTAGACAGTGCGATGTGACATATAGCTCATCAGAAAACACAGTGACTAACTTCCGTTGCAAATTTACATACGAATACAAGATTCCAGTCTTGATTACTTCCCATTCCTTGTTTAGTGGATGCTATTGCTGCCATAAAGGCCTTACAATTACTTTTTTAAACCTAGGGCCTGGGAATCAAATATATGTTTTGGACAGATCTAATCTAGAAATTAATTTCATGGGATGAAAAACTGAGGAAAAAATTGCAAACCTATACTTAAGTGTTTTGTCTTCCTTACTGTATTTATTTACTGTCAGATACTGCTTAGGATTAAATACTTGCCCAAGGCCATACAGTATGCCAGCAGAATAGATTAAAAATTTCTTGTAAGACACGTTCTGTAAATGGAGCTCCATTATTTGAGTGGCACAGTCCTTCTTACCTTGAAGTTATAAGATTCAGAGACTTTTACCTATAACCACTTTTAATTAATGCGGATGTTAAACAGTAATATGGACTATATATAACCACAACAATCTACTTAGATTTTTTTTTTCTTCCTTCTACTTCTTGCAGCATGCCAGGATGTTGGGATTTCCATAAGATGATGTATTCTTAGTTAGAATTTAAGTCTAGTGACTGGAAGTTCAAGGTTCGTATCTGCTTAGAATAATATTCCTGGACTGTTGCCTATTAATTATTCTCTCACAATAGCTTTGCAAGCAAGTATCATGGGTCAGGATGATTTACACTTCCTTGAAATTAATCTAATTAATAGATAATTTTTCTATTGTACTTTCTAAAAAGATTATAAAGTTCAACAATAATGGACTCTACTATGGATTTTTCTATCTATTAATATCATTATAGATCAAATTTGGTGATCAAATTAAATCATAGATGGGTATTAAAAACCTCTGATGAAACGGTAGTTTTTAAAAATCTCATTCCGGTACTGTTGTAATTGTGATGAAGATGAATAAAATTAATCAAACCTAATTTATTCATTACTAGACAACAGCATAATTAAAAAAAATCAAATTTTGCTTTTTTAGTGATGTGATTACCTTACCTGGTTTGAATCTTGGATAGATTGAATAACTTGACAAATTTTGAACTGCTTTGCATTTTGATCAGATTGTTTTTGAATTTGAGCCTTAGTGGACCATTGTTGTATCATTTCTTTCCTTCTGATTCACTTTATAATGGGTTTTTAGTACAGCTTATTGACCTTGTTGATTCTGAAAGGCAGCTTTGTTTGTGCTTGTACTGGGTTTACAAAGTGCTTAAAACAAGAGCAGACTATTTGCCCCTGTGTAATAGACTAAGGAGATTTCATCCTGAGCAGCATAGCCGGCTGTGGCTTGCTTCTGCTGCAGGTGGCGAAGGGTGTCTTTTTAATGTCTGGGTTTTTTGCAGTGCAGAGCAGATTCTCTGAGTTTGTGTACAAGGATGGGTTGTTTAATTGCTGGATTTTTGTGGTTTTGTTGGGTTTTTCTTGTTCATGTATAGTTGGTTTGTTAAAACCTCTTTGATTCTGCTTTCTCCTAGTTCTCTGTGCAGTAAATAGTCCAGTACTTTACCCATGATTTATCCGTGTATATATATATCATCTAAGCAATCTATCTTGTGGTCAGGGAAGTCAGAGAAACTCTTGAGATTTTTACCAATGAAGAGCTTTCCTCTAGATTTCAGTAGTCTTTAGATGACCAAAGGGAAATGCTTTGCATATAATAGAGGAAGCTGTGTTACTTCTCCATTTCTGTCAACATTCAATAAGAAGGAGGGAAGAGTGAAAGATGAGCAGCAAATATCTTTCCATACTCCTTGTTATTTAAACTGATTTTATCATCCCCATTTTATGATGTCACAAAATCTTTTTCTCGTCACTTTAAAGGGACATGTCAGCTGCTGTCTCTGAGGTGGCAGTATGAGGCTTTTAGGACATGACAGCTCTGGTGCTCAAAAAAAAAAAAGGCAGGAAGATGAAATAGAACGTGCATAACCCTAGTAGTTTACTTCATCATTTAACGTTTTGTATCTTTTACCCTTCAGGGGACAGCATATGACATGCCTTGGTACAACCTTTGTCAAAATTTGAGAGGCTAAATAATTTTGCGTGAAAATTCCCTTTAACTCTGTTTAAAAGCACAGTGAATATTCTTACGTAAAGTGACCTGTCTGTGGTAGGTTTTCTGTTATGGTGCAGCCTGTGCACAGTGTGTTTCCTTGAGATACTTCCTAAGTCATGTGACTTAAGGCTTTCTATTGCAAACTGTTTTTGAAGAGGTGACTAAAGACTTATAGATTAAGATGGTGTTTTCAAGACCCATTTCTGTAACTTCTCTGTTACAGGAAGAGTGCTTTCCAAAAATCTGACCCTAGTCCCAACAGCTCCTATTATTCTAGCTGATGCATCCTCTTCTCTCCTGCCTGGCATTACTGAGACTTGAGCTTTTCTGAAAGTCTTTTGTAAAAAAGGAGGAGGTCGTTCTTGGAGGTCATTTGTCTCCTACAATTAATACCAAAGCTGTAGTTACAGAAGACTCCAGGGGTATTCTGTAATGTAAAGAAAAGAAAAAAAAAAGGAAACATTATCAATTAGACAAGCCCTAGAAAAACAAAGGAATCAATCAGCCACTGTATCTGATATACTGGCAGCTCATCAGCTGGAAAGAAATGACGCAAGTATGCTGATCACTCACAAGATGATCAGGAATCTAAATAAAATTGAACCATGAAATACCTTAGTTCAGGGAAGTTTTATAGCTGATATGTGCATGATAGTGAGATCCCTTTTGAAAGACTGATTGCAATAACCAATAGTCAAGGAAGTTGACCTGAAAGCAGAAGAGGGCTTGAGAAGCTAATGTATCAGGAGAATGCAGGAGCTGCTTATTGGAAGACATGAGATAAATTTGGTTCAGTTAGCTTGCTAGAACTAGTTGAGAGGCGATCCCTTGAAGGTCAGTTTCTGAGAATGGATAGGACTAATTAGATATGTTAAATACATTCTGCTGCTTGTTGAAAACTGCTTCTAGTCTATTTGCCTTTCATTTAAGTTAATACTTTCTGGGCAAATACATTATGAAAAGGTGGTGCTCCCAGTAATCCCCCAAAGCACATTCTTTCCCT
>NW_010392376.1:192044-197676 GCF_000710305.1 Buceros rhinoceros silvestris | reverse complement strand
TATAGCGTTAGTTCCAACTGCTTATTTCTTGCTGTAGAGGGCACTTCACGGGGCCTAAGTGGAACAGTACTTGCTTTTTCTTAATACAGTACTTTTTTTCTTAATGCACCACTAATCAAAACATCTGGATGTCAGTAACTAAGGCTTAAAATATTAACAGGGCTGAAATACAGCAGCCCCTGACTGTTATAGCAACCACAGGAGTGGTATCGTAACAGAAAAACAAAGGCCAAACAACTACAGGAAAAGGGGGCACATGTACTGGTCTGAAGAGGGAAAGTGACTGTGTTTCCAGAAAGAGTATTTAATACAGTAAAAACAATTAATACGAGATGAAAGATGTTCTGAGAGGGAATTTAGGGTGGAATCAGTCAGCTAAACAGAGGAGTATGTATAAATGAATAATAGTTAAGTACAAGATTCTTAGAAATGATCATGAAAGGAGAAACTGTCAGGAAAGTTAAGACTTAAACAGGAAGCTGCAAAAAATCTATGGGATTAAAGATCGCAACTCCAATTCAATTGCAATTCCAGTCAATTAAAGAGGAGAATTTGAAAACAGAATTGTTGGGTAGCCAGGAGTTGCTGAAGCAGAGACCCTATCCTGCACTGAAGAATGGGGAGCAGTGTGTGACTTCTTGGAGGATTAGAGTATCTAAGATTGGTCAGAGGGTATAAAATTAGATGTCGAGGCACATAACGAAGTAATAAACTTTCAGACAAGAAGAAATGGAGTAAGCTGAAAAATTTGACTGGTGACATTTGTGGTGAATGCCTAAAAACTAAGAATGAGAAATTGAAAATATCAGGATTTAATGTCTTGAAACATCAACATTTGAAATTTGATCTTCTAGCCAAAAAAGTTGTTGGGATCCTAACAGACACAGTATTTAAAATGATTAAATCTCTCTTCTAGCACTGCAGGGTTAGTTACATGTGCAGAAGCAAGGAAATTGCAGAGAAATACTGATTGCTCAGGTATTCTGTTTCTGATTTAATGAAACAAAGTATTAAAAAAAAAAAGAGATCTAATGGAAAAGGAAGGACATAATTAATTTTGGCATCTAAAATCAAATGAAAAATGATCAGCTGATTAGTGATGTGCATTTTATTGTTCTAACTTTTTCAGTAATCTGTGAACGTCACAATATATTACACTTACAATGAATAAACCTGGAAATGAAATAAGTTAGGATGGATCTTTGTGTTCCTCCCCTGACTAGTGGACAACTTGCCTCATTACTCTGTATAGCAGTGTTAAATTAAACAAACAGCATTATTTGTGGAGATTTATGGCTAAAAGAGGTTCACTGAGAAAATCTTGTGCTGCTTTTTCCAGAGCACTGGGATAGCTTCATATGGGCACCATGAAAGGTGGTTGGTCAGATGCGGCCACAGGACAGTGAGGTTCTCTGTCCTGTCCACAGTTGTTCTTTTACTGGTAACTGCTGTTTAAGCAGCGCTAGGGTGAAGCTAGAGAGAAAAACGGAAATGGAAAATAATGGAAAATACTGAAAACAGACAAAACAGTAACTGTAAGAGTAACATTATTGCGTTTATTATACATGCCTTTAAGTATCATAGATCCTAGACACTCCAACATTTAAAATAATGCTTCTTTTTTAGAACTGAGTATGATTCTGGTTCTAAATGAACTTCAGGAAAACTCAGCTTTGCCTAGTGCTTCCAAAGGGTCTTGGGGCAGATTATTTAATCTCGCTGGTGTCTCTGGCAGCTTCTGTGATGGAAAGGAAAACACCCTTTTGCAATCTCTGAGACATTGCCATGAGTTCATTTGGGTCTGAGTGGCCTTATTCTACTGCTTTAGACCAGAGTGACGTTAAAGAGAATTGAAAATAAATGGCCTCTAGGCTTTTAGTGTGTGGGAGAGGTATATATTCTACAGAAAGCTTGTGGGCAGAACCTGCTTCCTGCAACAGCAGCAAAACTGAAGATGAGAACTTCTTTTTCATATCCAGATCAAGGCTTGCACAGTTGGCAATTAAGAAAGTTTCCTTACAGCTGTAAGCTACAAAGAGGCACTAATCACTCCCACAGACCTCAACAAGAGCATTCAGGAGCTGGGTTTGGTGACACCCGACTTGACTCAAACGGGAGCTTGAGGGATCCGGAGTTTGCAAATTGAGTAACTGATATGCAAAGGCACTGGGAGGGAATAAAAATAAGATTTTATAATTGTATTTTTCTTGCTGTTCCTTTGCAAATGTAATTGTGCTTCTGATTTTCGCTTGCTCTCCTTTAAATCAGTTAGAAATATCTAAATGAAGGGAGGAACAGGATTCAGCAGTTGGGAGGAACAGGATTCAACAGTTGGTTTTGTTCAGTGCTAGTACCTAATGAGTACGTTATGTCTTTGACTAAATTACTTGGTGAAAAAACTTGTTTGTAATTGGGTCAAGCTTTGCTGTCATTTGAAAACCATGTGGCCTGGTGGATGTTAGGGTACTTTTACGGACAATGAAAATCAGAAACAGGATAGCAGTGACTTGCCCAAGGTCAGGCGGCAGAGCAAGAGCCATCTGTCTGTCCCATAGCAGAGGTGTATCTTTTGTATCATGAACCCATCTTGTCTTCTGGAGAATGGTTCACAGATTGTACGAGGATGTGCTGCCACTGTAATTTTCATTTACAACAACAGAAAAATAAAGGTCACTTTGAATGTTTTGGGGTTTTTTTACTCCTTTTGCTTCTTTCTTGCATACAGATAAGTAAAACGTGCATGAAGGGAACAGGGATTTGCAATAATTTCTGACATCTGACAGTCCATGGACTAAAGGATGGAAAACTGCTAGGTGCACATTTGTGTCACGTTTCTTTCATCAAAATGTTCTGGATCAGCTCTGGTAGAGTTTCTAGGAGTGGTTTAAGAAAGCCACAGACAGGATATATTTGCCTTTTCACATCTAGCACTTTCAGTTTTTAAGATAGATTCATGTCCAAATCTATTTTTATCTAAGCTTTATTAGACAGAGATTGATAATCTCCTGTATGAATTCTCCATTGGGTTTTCCTTGTGCATGTGCTAGTTCAGTGATGCATTTTCATATGAAACATATAAAGCCTTTTTAAGTAAAATAAAAGCAGAGAAAATCCAAATCAGTTCAATTACACTTGCAGATTGAAATAAACTGGTAATATCTATCTATTGTGTTGAAATGCTAACTCCATGAATTTTTGATCTGCTTAAAAAATGTAAATCTTGGATTTGATTAGATTAGCTCTGGAGTAATCTACACTGAATAAATCTGTCTTCCTTTCATGTGATTTGTCAGTGTTTATAGTAGGTTTGTTCACACAGCTTTCACCATTATTTTCTAGGCAATAAAAGCAGCCATGCAGAAAAGCCACCCATAAATGTCAGAAAACAAAGATATTTTGTTGCATTTCAAGGGCTTTGAAGGTCAAGTTCAATTCAGTTAGCTCATCAGCCAGCATGAGAGGAGCATGGTATGACGCTAGAATGTGTGTTTGGGTAGGATGTATATGTTACCATCCCTGTACTATTCTATCAGGATAACAGATCAGTGAGAGATTAAACTTTACTGCTTGGAAGAATTTCTTTCAGAAAACTATCAGTTTTTATGATTTCCTCTAGCTCCTATTGAGATGCTCTGCAGAAATAATGAATCCAGAGAATTTATAGCTTTTAGTACAATGGAGATTGGCTCCTGATTGTGGCTTTTGGGTGCTATTCCACTGCAGGTATGCCATTCAACTGAGTGTAGTCACAAAATTGGTCTCAGATCATGGATTTTATTGTAAATATGAAATTGTATTTTGCTTCCTTCTGATGAAAACTAGTTCGCATAAAATTATGTTCCTGATTCCTAGAAGTGAGAGGTCAGCACAAAAGGCAAGGGTTGTCTGTGGTGGATTTGTCAGAAAAGCTGAGGAGACTGTTCTGTAGTGTTCCACCAGGCCTTGCCGTAAGCTCAGTACTTTGAGGATAATTTCTTTTTCCTTTTAATCTTTTTCTCATAATTAAATTGAGGCTACTGCCTTGATCGGTGGTTTTATTGAGTTTCAGTGCTCTGATTTAAGGAGCTCCCTAGCCAGCTGAGAGATCTGTCATCAACTTCTCGAGCAGTGTGTGAGCAGTCATTATGTTCTGTAATATAATGCTGCATACTCCTTGCTGTCTGGAGAGCCTCCCTTGTGGCAACTTCTGATAACCTCCTGCTCATGTTATCCAAGGATGAATAAGGAACAGAGTCCTATACATAGAGGGAATACAACTGTAGTCAATGAGCGAGAAATTTTGTTTAAGTTCCTGCTGGTTTGCAACATTTTCCAGTGATTGTATCAGCAGATGCGGGTAAAGCAGGGTCAGATCATGCCAGTACTTGAAAGTCTCTGCCAAAAACGTACAGGCCGTTTGCCCCTCTGTGTCCGTGCAGGCGCTGTGTGGCTCAGTGCAGCCCCTGCCACCGATGCAATTTAATATGTAGGCCTGCCTTCTATTTTTCGTTTGAATTGTAAAACTGCTGGACCTGCTGCTATGAGCACTCAGCGTTTAACACAGTGGAGCTGCATCCTAGATGGAAAGCTTTATGCTGTAGTGCTGCGATAATAACATGTTTGTTAATGTATACTATAAAAAATGCCTTACTGAGTTCTGCATACCTTCGTCCAACACTAACCCCCTAAAAACCCACCCTGGAAATGAATTCAGTGTGTGTCCTACAGATGGCAATTTGCTCTTGCACTGGAAAATGAACTCATCAGAAGAATGAACCCTAATGCGACCATCTCAGCAAATACCACATCCTTCACGTGCCTCCATTTGCTCAAAGGTTTGCTGCCCTGAAGGGTTGTATGCCACAGAAATAGTTTAACATCTACATCTAAATCTTGGCTTTAAAGATCTCTTCAGAGATGACCCCGCATTGCTGTTGTTTCACTTCTTGATCAATCCTTTCTTCATTTTTTTTTTTCCCAAAGCCCCTTTTTTCTAAGCTTTCAGTAGAGAAAACAGCCTAAAGAAAAGAATAAGAATTAAGTAGGAAAAGTGTGTTTTCCACACTAAAATTAGTATGTTCCCAGCTATATGGCAGAAAATTTAAAATTCTCATTATGAAATAGCTGGTCTCAGCCTAGACTTCTCTGTAATTAGGTCTTGCTTTTTATCAGCTATAAATGATGATGCCTATTGAAATCTTACTCCCCATGCCAGGAACAGACAATGCTTGGAAGCACTGAATAATACATTTTATTTTTCTGATGACACACATGGCAACTACGTATGGATGAGGTAGGCTAAAGCAGGTTTATCCAAAGAAAATGGAGATTTCTGAGTCTGATGAAGGGAAAGGGCCTTGCCAAAACAATTTAGAGCCCAGGTTTATTTGGTTTATGTAAAAGGCTGTCCATGGAGGCTGCTCTTGCCTCCTGCCAACTCAGGACAACACGGCTACAGCTGTGCTGGAGATTTTCCTAGTCAAATGCCAAAAAATTTAAAAAAAAAAAAAGGAAAGAAACTACACAACCCAAGGAGTAGAAGACCTTTTGCAGGCTGCTCGAAGAGCAGAAGAGCAGCAACTCTGAGAACGGCTTTTTTCCGATTCACAGTGGCCCCCCCTTTCTTTTTTTTTTTTTTTTTTTTTTTTTTTTT
>NW_010392376.1:162714-191808 GCF_000710305.1 Buceros rhinoceros silvestris | reverse complement strand
TTTTTTTTTTTTTTTCTTTTTTTTTTTTGTTAGGCAGAACAGTTTGAAAAACGTTGTCTTTCTGCTCACTGAGTTTGGACCTTTGCCTGCTGGCACTGAAGGAGGTCTTTAACCCTTATATTTAGTACTTGTATCTTTTTCTGTTTCAGAGCAGAGCCAACCATTCAGACAGACCTTGAAAAAAGCCCCTATGCCTCCCCGCACTAAACAGCGTTTGCATCCCTGCCACTGGACCAAGACATTAGTGTGCGCTGTGGTGGGGTGGAGTGGCTGCCTGAGGGGGCCTAACACAAGACTAAAATGAAAAATGACCACCTGCTTCTGTTTGCCTGCTTCTGAAGAGCAGGTGCACCGCATGCAGAGAGGGCATCCAGAGCAACTTCCCGAAAGCGCTCACCTCCCAAAGAAAAGTATGGGATGAAGCTGGTGTGAAGGGCCAGAGCAAGAGTCCTGCCAAGTGACAGACTGGGCAAGATCTCTTTTGTCTGCCAGTGTTATCTGACCTCTAGAAGGAAACTGAGGCATAGGCCCACTTTTTGTCAGCTTCATGTCCAGCATAGCAGTCAGGGACCTTTACAGAGGAAAATTCAAGGGAGGGAGTTTAGGCTTGTCCAGATGGTGGTAGTCGATTCCATCTCACTTGTGTGAATTTCTAGTCGTGCAGTTTTTGCTCCATAGCATAAGCTTTGCCCTGGAGGAAGAAGTGAGCTGCAGGCAAGTGAAGGTTTCCAGCAAAAGGAGTTTTCTTCGCAGATGTGCAGCCTGAGAATAATATGGGCTTGTTACAACATTTTATTTACTTTCATTTCTTCTGCCTGGGGCTGCTGTCATATGTTTAAGTTTATTTGTCTGGGTTTTTTTTTTTTTCCTTATCTAGAAGCTGGTCCTTCTGGAGGTTATGTCCCAGCGTAGTGTTTGCTAAACATATAGGCATGTGATTAACACCCATTCCTCCTGCCGAGTAGCAGGCACACTGATGATTTTACTGCTAGGCGCAGAAATTGCATTTATCTCACTTTCACTTTTAAAACTATCACAGTCGCTTTCCTGTGAGTATTTGAAACAAGAAATTGAGTGTTTTTGGTATTTCATATAAAATAACAAAGAAATGTAATAAGCTTTTAATAACTACATCTTTTTTCATATATAGAGATCTGCAGAACAGACGTTCGCTGGTATTTTATCGTTTTCTAAGATTCTTTTCTTGATGCATCTGTCAGGCTTTTTGTTGTTCATTTTTCTCCTGGTTTATGCATTTTTGAGTCTATTTCTGGTTGAAAGAATCAACCTTTTGAAAGGGATTTTTCATGAAAATATTGGCAGCTATTAATGTCTTTTTCAGAATGTACAGTGAAAATCACTCAATGAGGAATTCATTCTTACGATGTTGTCTATCATGAATGTTTAAGTATTTCTATAGAGGAAAGAGAGAGGTCATCTACGTAAGGTATGTCTGGCAGACTAAGAGTTAATACTCATGTATGGGTGGTTTTTTCTTTGAACTTTTTCTCAGCAGGTGAAAAATAGCTACAATCGGGTGGTTCTTCAATAAGTTGTAACAACCAACTGCCAGGTGGAAAGATCACAAATTCTTGTACCAGCAGTTCTGTTATAGGGAAACATATGTCAGCCTGTGTGCGTGTCTGAAAGCTTGCCAAGCTATTGATAAGAAGAGCTGGGCAATAATCCAGGGGTGGGGGGCAGAGAACCCACCATTTGGGAGCTGTACTGCAGAGGCTTTTTTTGCTTTTCATACTGCTTTATCATGCAGAGACTACATTAGTTTTTATATAATGTGCATCTGCAGCTACTGATGAAGTTCACCCCAGTTGTGAAGGACATTGATGAATCAGTAACAGCAGTTTTAGATTAAATAATCTTAACAGATCTAATGGAATGAAAATTCAACAACCTTATTTAAATGGTGCTTCTCTGCCATGGACATTTTAATGGCTAAATCCCTTAAGCTGCTGGACAGCTTTCAGTTGCCGTGTAAAGTGAAGTAGCAAGCTGTCTGAAGGCGTGCCTGGCTCAGAAGTTTAGGTTGCTTTGGTGGTGCTGTGACTTTGTGGTTTGTGAAGATTGGAGCTGTGCTAGTGAGGTGTTTGTGCCTTGTTCGGTGTAAAGACTGTTTGCATAGGGAACCCTGGGCCCAAAGTCAATGCTGAAGGAAGTATAAATTCAGCTTTGAGTTCTCCTTAGACTATAGTGATTGTTTCTCCTACTCTTTCCTGCTTACTCAAAGTGCTGGGAAGCCTAAAGTAACTTCAGGGGAGAAGAATATTTAGAGTCCAAAAAATGCTCCTTCTTATCAGGCTTTGAGTTTAGGGCAAGAGAGAATAGCGATACAGATTAATTCCTGAAGTCTGGCAATGCTTTGCAGTTTGAAGGGCTCAGAATCACTGGGACTTTTCAAACATAGTAATTTCTTTTGCATGTTAACATACGGGAGACCTTCAAAATACTTCAGCAATTACTCCTTGAAACTTTGAAGTTCTTCACCTAACATAATTTCATATTATTACCAACTATGTGTGCTGTTCTGAGGGGAATACTTATGTAATAAAGTTATGCAGTTACCTGAGACTAAATGTCAGTTGTGATAATCCTCCTGCATGTAAGCAGTGGAGGCTGTTAACAGAGACTGCTGCTGCAGCTCAGCTTTGCTTGGACAATACTGTGCTGATTCCTGGTTTTTTCTCATTGCTCAGGTCTTACCCCAGTGAGCCTGAGCACTCTGCAGTTTTTTGGCTTTAATGAAGGAGGTGTTTGAATACATTTTGTTTTGCTGTGGAAAAACATTATGTTGAGCTGTTATGAACGTAGATACACCACCATTCATATGGGACTGCATTGTGAATCGTGATGAAAACTGAATTATATAACAAGTTCTCAAAAATGATAATAATACAAGAGGTATAATGAGTTGTGTTCTAGAGAGCTCTTCAGCTGCCTTAGCTATAAAAAAGGCCAGAGCTCCTACAGAGCAGACGTGCAAGTAGTAATGTGTCTTCTATTCATGCCTTCTCAAACATGATAAGCTTTGAACGCAGTCCTGATTAAGGGGGTATTCATAGAAATACTTTCCAGGCCATGCAGAAGGCTGAATGTCATACGTTTCTTTCATTGTATCTCTTCTATATATTTTTATGTATACTGTATTTCTAGCCTTGCTTCTTCATCACTGAACTCTATTTCTGCTCTTCCTCCTCAGCTTCCTGGTTGCTCTTACATTCCAGTTTAGCGAAGGTGCCCTTTTTTCAGAAGAAGGAGTGGGGGGGGCGGGGTGAGATAAACCAACAAAAAACCCCCAAAAACCCAAACAAAAAAACCCTCCAAAAAACCAACTTTGCTTTAATCTTAATTTTACTGGTTTTTGAACACAAACCAGATCTTACTTGTGATATAACACCTTACCTGCTTTGTTCTTTTCTCCTGGGAGAAACATTGACAGCCATCTCCTGTGGAGCCTTTGAACATACTTGGTTTAGCTTTTACTTCTAGAGGAGAAGAAAGTAAATCTTCAGCTACCAATTTTATGCAAATGTTTTTTTGACGCATTTCTATTTCTAAAAGGATCTTTGCTATGTAGTTTTTCTCCTGCTTTGAAAACTTCTAGGACCCCTGCCTGAGTATCTCTCCAGCAGCTCTGTTAAAGGGATGATCAGGACAAAAGAAATAGCTGGAAAGTATATTTATTTCCAATACCAGTGAAATCAGTAAGGTACACGGAACGAGTGTGATGAATTTCTTTGTAACAGAAAGCAGCATTTGAAGAGGATGCTCAGGACTATAAAAGAGAAAATTAAATAAAACTATTTTTTACATATAGTGGTCTACAAAATGAAACAAATTGAGTAAGTGTAGCCATTATTGTTTGCAACTTGTATATTATACCTGAGTAAAAATCCTCAAACCCTGCATCAGTCCTATAATAAAAATAGTATAAAGTGTAGAGATATTAAAAAAGTGATTGAGTTATTCACTATGCTCATAAAGGTAGGTATTGTGAAACTAATACAATGTTACTGCATACTGTGTCTTCTAGGAGACTCAAAGCCCTCATGTAAGTCTTTACATTTGATTTGTCCTTCCAAGCATGGTGTTTTCATGTATCCATGAAAATAACAGAGAAAATGAATACTGTAAAAAAATCAATTTCTGAAAAAAAGTTTATTTTCGTTTACTGTTTAGGACATGGAACTTCACTCACTGCAAAGGTGCTTCACTGGAGTCTTCCATAATATCATGTTCAGCTTTGGCATTTATCAAATTCAGACAGTTTATTATAACAGAAACAAAATTGAGAAACAGCGTAGTTCTAGAATAAAAGTTTAGCAGTAGCTTCTGTTGATTTCTTTGTGATCTAAGGGAAGCTGCTTTCTGCCTCAGCTTATGCTTCTGTGAAATGGGTTTTACTGTTGAGCCCACTAGGATGGGGATTTATTACTGCTTGCAAAGTGGTTTGATAGTCTCTGCCATATAATACATTCTTAGTGGCAGGATGTTTCTTGGGCTAGAAAGTAGAATAAAGGTACTTAGTACATACCTCAGTAAAATTTAAAACTTAAATTCTCCTCTTATGCTAAAAACATTTCCTTCCTTCCTGCTAGACAAATGTATATGAAACAAAAGATATTTGTCTTATTCTATCAAGCATTATTGAACTATAAAAAATGATCTTGTCATCTCACACTTCTTAAGAGTTTATGAAAGAAAAATGACTGAAACTTGTTCAGAGTTCAAGTTCTTGCCTAACTGTAGCTAATTAATTACTCTGGCACTGGTAAATAGCCAAAACCAGATGATATGAAGGTTATAAACACTGTTAGGTACTCTGTTGCCAAGTATATATACACATACATACATACATACATGCTGTTGTTGTTGCTTTATTTCCATGAGTTTTTGATGAAATCCTAACCACCATAATAGTATGACACTCCTGATTTTATTTAAATTCTTATTTCAGCAATGTAAAATATAAATTGAAGTCTTAGAAGCATGAATCATGCCTACTGATTATTGATTTTGATATATGCACTGGACAGAATGAGCCTCGTGTCTGAGAAATAACCAAAACTGGGATTATATTACTGTGGGGACTGAGTAAAGAGAAGCTGTTTAGTTCTAGTGTGTACTTTTTGCCCAGTGAGGTCTCAAGTATTGCAGTACATGTACTCTGATCTGAAATGTGTCCGTTTTTAACCTCTTTTTTTTTTTATACCATAAATAAGCAGCCTCTTAGCCATAGAATCATTAACAAATAGTAAACTCCATCATTCTTCTGCTATAGGATCCTGTATTCATAAGTATGGTAATTTTCTTCTTGAAACTGTCATCCAGACTAGTCATGTACTATTGTGAACAAAATAAAATGTTACAGAAGCCAATATACAATGCAAGTCATCCAGCTAAGAAACTGTTTAAAATGTCTTATTGTTTAATCCTTGCTGAATGTGAATGAAAAATATTTATAAATGATTTTATTTAAATGTCGACAACATCAAAATATGTGCACTAAATTAGCTAGAAAAATATAAAGATTGCTTGAGATTTATACAGGGAATGTTTCCATGTTAGAGAAACATTTCTTTTGTTAAGAGACTATTTGCATTCACGAGAAGTGAAAATGAAGAAGGAATAAGATTTGTTTCTGTGCAGACTTGCTAATTAATGTTGTTTTAGCTCTCGCAAATGATAGAATGTATAAGTATTTAAAATGTTGACGTAGACATGTGAGACAAATTAGAGTCTGGTATTCATGCCTGTATATAGCTTCATGCCTCTCTTCATATCCTAAGGTCATGCAGAATTTCTCAAGTCTCCAGTGCTAAATATTTATGTTTTATCAGAGGAAAGATAACAAAATCTATTGATCTGCAGAAAGGGAGATTTTACAAGAAGCGCTTACTGACAAATAGCACCTGGTTTGGGGTTTTTTGTTGTTTTTTTTCTTGAGCTGGTAAAGGAGGGAGGAACTTAAGGGAAACAAATTACTTTTAGAGGTGCCCTTTAGAATACTCTTGGCCATTGAGCAGAATGCCTTACTTAGTGCTTAAGAAGGCTAAAATAATGATAAGTAGGTGCTTTGCTGTTGTTCAATATTTTTACAGTGAAATTTATAGAGCTACTGAAATTCCAATTTGCAATAGTCCTTTCCTCAGAGAATGCATATTGCTGGGTCTCATGCCTTTAACAAAAGTTATGGGGGAATTGAATCCTTACACAAGCTTCTTTTGTCTAAGTTGGTACGTGGACATTGGATTTGCATATGGCTAGATTTGTTTTCCAGAACAGTTATAACGTATGTCTTGATTCCTTTCTGTTGTAAAAATTCCTTCTTTCCCTCATTCCACTGTTCTAGTCGATGCACATTCTTTCTGGCTAAGCAACATGCATAGATTGCTGTTTCCTTCTTTGAACAATGTTTTTTTGCATAAGAAAAGAAAAGACGACCACACTTTTGCCTTTCCTCCTTGTAGTGCAATGTATTGAAAGAGAAGGAGTATAAAAGCAGATGGCATCCTAACGAAGGCCAAGAAGTCTAGCTACACTGTACGACTTCTTCTCAGGGCAGAGGCTCTTTGGAAGAGCTCCCTGTGAGAAGCACACAAAACTGATTGCAGTGTTTTCAAGTTCAGAACATATCTGTGCAAAATAAAGGAAGTAAACAATGGTATTCTACAAACCAGGAAGATAGAGTGTGTGGCAATCACATAGTGGCGTCATACAGGGCAGTATCGCTGCTTCCTGCTGGGGACATTTTGATTGAAACACGCTCGTGTAGTTGAATGAGACTCTAGATTCCCCTTTAAATAATCACAATATTTTAATTCTGATTGCAATAAACAATATGACTAATCCAGCTCCTTCTTCTATTGCTTTATGATTATCACTTGCACTGCACATCTTGGCTGCCCTTAACACTTACAAGGCCCTGATATATAGCCAAACATTTCTGACTCCATCTGGTACAAAGAGAAGTGACACAGAAGTGCTCCCCAGCCAGTTTATTGCAATTTAATGTAAATCTGTTATCACGCAGCTGATGAAGAGAGCCGTGGCTTCCATGAATTCCGAAAGCTGTGATTGGGCTGTGGCTGCTGCACTGCCCTCTGAAGATTTGCTGGGTTTAATTTTACATTGCACTGCCATTAGCTCACTGAATCACATTGCCTCAATGCTGCTTCATCATCCTTTCCCCTTCCTCCTCACAGTGACCTCATTCACCCAAGTTTTCCATCTCAGTCTTTCATTGCTTTTATCTTATAAATTACAGCCTCCTAATGCATCCAAACAGATAGAGCCGTGCCACTGGCCCCCGCAGCGTGCTGTTTCATAAACTCTTGTGTGGGGGAATACAGTATTAACCCTTCAAATTTGCTGAGTGTTCTGTGTGGTTCTCGCTGTTTGCTGTGGCCAGGATCTGAACCAAAGTATGGTGGCAGTGCCCAGGGACCTTGCGCATGGGCACATAGGCCTTGTCTGTTCGTGTTCAGAAATACTTTGTCTCTTTCCCAGTGTGTTTCCTGTATAAATATCGTTGCTGCTTCTGCTCCATACTTTGAATTTTACTTTCTGCAGACTGTCAAATGAACCATCAGGCAAAGAGCAGGTTCTTCTTATATGGTTGCAATCGGAGCTCACCTTTCACCCCTCTGCTGCTGTTGCAGCATGAGGCATCTTATTGCCATCGTGTACAAAAGTGGTCCCAAATGTGTACTCTGCTGCTTCCTCTTAGGTGGTGATACTCGTAGACAGGAATCAAGGTGATCAGGTTCTGTCATCCATCGTTAGGTGTTACTATATACTTCATAGACCCTTAGGCAAATAGTTTTCTCCTCGCTATTTTCTGTATATAGAGGGATAGAATTACATTCAGCAGGGTGATTAAACTGTGGAGGATTAGGAAACGGTAGAATGTAGTTAAAGTACAATAAAAACACCTGTAAATAATCATCCTTCCATTCCCTCAGGGAAAATTTAAAAATAACCTCTGCGATAGTATATCATACCCAGAAACTTTACCTATGCCAACTAACATGTTTTGTCCAAGTGATTTGTCTAGAAGCAATTGACCGCAGTATTTTTTAAAAAGCTAAAAATCAGGGGAACTTCATATTTCTATAATTTTTTTCCTCCTGCAGACTGGGGAGCTACCCAGGCAAAAAATTAGTGTCTTTCTGTGGTTGCATTCACCAGTCCAACCAACTGGATAGGTTAGAGGTGGAAAACAAAGGCTAATTAAAGACAGGCTTCAGATTTGTTACATTATTAATGATGGAGGTCATCTTGTCCAAGATAATAATGCCTCACTTTGCAGATTTGTGAACCTGGAATAGGGCAGTATGCTGTGCTGACTTCACCAACCATTTAATTAAAAATATTTAAGGCTAGAATAAGAGTTCTGTTGCATGGGAATGATTTAAAATTAATGCACAATAAATACAGTCCGTAGTGATCATCTTTTCCACGATAAACTTTGTGTGGTATGGCTGCAGATGGCATTTTCACTCTGTATTTGTCATGCATCTAGAGCGCTGTTGATTTGAATGTAGACTTTGCTGTGGATGTTTACATAAAATCTTCATTCCAAACACAAATGAAATTTAAAGCTGGTAGATGTTTTCAGAAACTTAAAAAGCTGAGGGGTTTTTCTTGAGCAGAACTGATTAATTTCCAACCAGTTCTAAAAGCAATGCTCAAAAACTCTGAAATGCACATTTATTGAAACAAAACGATCCAGTCACGTGTCTCCTTGTGCTCCTGCAGCATGATGACTACCATGAAAATTATTTCACTTAAAGCTTTCTGAAGTGTTTTTCCTTCGTCCTGCAATAGAAGATACGTATTTTTTATTAAAGCCAACTCCTAATAATTTATTTTCTTTCTTCTTTTCATTGCAGAGAAAGTCCGTTGTTGCTGTGAGTTTCACGGCAGCATTCCTCTGTCTGATTATCGTTCGTCTCACAAATGAAGTAACTTTCCCTTTGATCCTAAACTGCTTTGGACAAACCAGTGTCAAATGGATACCTTTTTCTAATGGCCAAAGGCAGCCTCTGAGAACTCATTATGGATATATAAATGTGAAAACACAAGAGGTAAGACCTGATATCAAGAGCAGAGCAAAACGGACCGGAAGACTTTTTCTCTGATCCTACATAACTGTTTTTCCAACAACTGGCCCAGTGTGAAAGCTAAAACAATCAAAGTGCCTCTTTTAAAAGTGTGCCACCATTTAAATGACCTTTGAATTGTGTTAATTTCTGTCCCTTCTGCAGTGGAGAGAGCACTGAGCTGGCCTCAAAATCAAGCTTGGTTACTGTGAAAATGGATATTTATACAAGTGAGAGAGTTTTTCAGATTAATTTCAAGCCCTCAGTCCTTCTAACTCAAAAGGAAATTTTCTTGTGTTTTTTTTTGTAATAAAGTCCTAAAAATGTTTAATTTTGCCTAGGACACCCAAGGAAGAAGTAGTTCATTTGTGTTTGTATGTGCATGGAAGAGGAAAAGGGAATGATTTGTGAAATGAATGTGTATGAGTATAGAAAATTTATAAAGCTAGAGGTTTACTGGATTTTTCCGAAACAATTACATTAACACTTGGTAGCTATTTGAAAGCCAGCTATGTATTTCCAGTCTGTATTTTAAAATGCTTTCGCCCGTATCTACTTTGCAATGTAATTGCTGTGTGATAAAAATACTTGTATGATAAAATTAGATTTTACAGGGATTTCTGCTTTAAATTGTCTTAGTTGGCAAAATATCTAATGACATTTTTGGGTTTTGGTGGTAGCGGCGCTTTTTTTCTAGACTCTTCCCATCTCTCTTGGTACTATATATAACAAAATAAGCTAATGTAAAAAATTTAACTCTTTCTAGAAGTTGTATCTGATCAGTTATAGATAGCACTGTCAGTCGTGAGAAATACTGTCAGACTTCCACTTACTGCTATGTATTTTTCTTTATAATATTGCAGATACTTTATTTGTGAATGAAATTCATTCGCATAATAGCTTTTATAGAGAATGAAAATACCCCATTTCATGCTTTGCTTTTCTATAAGTGTATTGGACAAATTAGTTATTATTTTACCCTTAGAGTGTTAAATATGAAAATCAGAATAAGAGGGAGTTATAGTTTTTAGGAGACAGCTTCTTTTAAACTTCTGTAGCTTTTAATTGTCATCCATGTTAGATGCAGCACTAGGTAAGTGTATCGGAGGGCAAAATACGCTAATACAGAGCTGGAAAAGGACAAGGACCTGAAAGGAAATCTGTTTGAATCAGGGTGTGAATTCGAGTCCCAGTGAAGTGAACGTAAGCTGCTGCTGAGTTCAAAAGGGCTAAGGCTTCATCCAGCATATCTTAAACATGAAAGGACCACTAAAAATGAGAGGGCAGTGTGTTCTGCATGTCCCTGAGTTACTGCCACAGCGGCAGGTGTGGAATCTGAATGAGGTAGAGCTGCCACAGTCGCTTGATCGCTATCAGTCGGAACTGATAAGTGGAGAGCTGAGGAGCATGCTAATCCGTTTTTATTCACCATCGCCTTCACCCGAGGTTAGATGTAGCTTGTGTGAGCCTTAACTCATTCTCAAATTTGATAACGCACTTGGAAGTTCTAACAGTAAGTGGAAATGAATGTCCTGAAAGTTGGTGACCAGTATCGATTATTAAGACATTTGTCTCAATTTAGTTTAGGTCATGAAGGACTCCTCAAACTTAGTAATTTTAATTGTTTTCCCCCTTGTATTTGAACATTACATTAATATTTGCTAATTAAAATGGTAATGAAGAAACTGAACAGGCCTTGATAATTGCAAATGCTCTATCTCCTGACTTAATTATTCCCTGTGTGAGGGAAGTTTTATTGTGCAGCCCATGTGAAAAGCTTTTATACAGCTCGTGTTCCTAGCTCCCACTCATAACTTTCTCAGACTACAGTTTTTATAACACAGATTGCTTTATAAAATAAGCGTTTGTACGCTATTTGTATTAAAATGGCCAGCAATTCTCCATTGTTCATAGAGATTAAAAACCACAGACCTCTCATTTCTGTGTAAGTGCCAAATGCATTGAATTTCTCCCCATTTCATAGAATGAAGATATTATTTTCTAGTTTTTTATGCTACTATGGTATGTAAGACAAGCAGAATTATGTGAGTGCAGCTAATGCCCTAAGCAAATGCGGCCAAGAGTTTTTAAATGGAACACGTGCCGTGTCATCAATGGGCAATGACCAAAAGGTGAGGAAACTGTACTATAATGAATTATGAGAAAATGATGTGATGGTAAGGAAGATAGGAGAGAAGGCTTTTAAAGACACAAATTCTGGCTTTCTCTTTTCTCTTTTGTTGAGAGAATCTTTGCATACGTGTTGAATGTGGTTACAGTCTGCTAGAGTGTCTTTTGAAGCTTGTTACCTCGCTGGGACCTACTACCTGTCTCCTGATATTTGATAGCACTCCTTCCTGTTCCCCAGCTACTTCCAACATCCTTCTTCACATTTGTTGCCTGTTCTCCTTTACCTATTCCTCTCAGGCTCCACTCTGAGGCTTGGCTGCATGCAGCATCCCGACTTCTCAGCCTACTTACGAGGTCAACAAAACAGAGTAATTAGAGTAATTTACCACCAACTCAGTCATCTGACGCGACAGGAAAACTATAAAATCTAGATGAACTACCAGTCTACTTTTCTTGTCCCTCCCTTACATACATTCTGCAGAAAAAGGAAAAAAATACCCAAGATTTTAATCCATAAGAAAAAATGTTCAAGTTAGGAGGAGCTGATTTCTTTTGGAGTAATGTTGAGTGGGATGAGCCTTGAAAACCTTATGAGACGCTGGAAAGGTGGCTAAGGCTGAAGTGATCAATGATTTATATGAAAGATGATCAGGAAATATGATGATATGAACATCTGTGTTTGTCTCAGGTAAAAAAGGGAGATGTTTATATTAACGTATATATCTGACGCGTGACCAGAATAATGCCGTAAGGACTTACTTGAAGACACTTGTGTTGTGTATTTGACTTGACAGTACAATGCTGTGGGATGTTTATTATTCAGAAGTTTGAAAAAAATTTAAGATTACTATAACAATATTGTATGGGAGTATTTAATGTAAAATGCAAAGAAAGACATAACTTAATCCCTAATTAAGGCTGTACATAATACAGGGTTGTTGCTATGGTTTCCTTGATATGTAGCTATAGCAACAGCTTTGGAAAAACTGACTTTATGTACAGTAAACATAGTATATTTGAAATACAAATAGATGTGGAGTGTTGTACTATACTGGCCCATTATGTCTAGACGCATTTTAGTTTGGCTTTTGAGGTATTTCTGAAATGGGTAATTGCTTACCTAAAATTTTGCATCCAGTGTCTGCCCTCACTCCCTTCAAGAGAAGAGGATCCCTTAGTAGTCCTCCACACTGTGATCCCTTTTCCCTTTTCAATGTCTACATCTGAGGGGACTCCCTGAGAATTGTGAGAGAGTGTGGCTGCCTGTTTTGCAATATTGCTCTCTTGCTCAAGTACATGAATTCTGACCTTTCAGTGAAAAAGAGGTGTATGGGCAAGATGACCTTTCTGTCTCTTATTTCCTCCACTTTGTACCTATGGATTTTTGGTGATAGGTCCCATGAAGTCACCTGTAAGAAATGTCACACCTGTCATGTGTTAGTTACTTTTATCCTATTCCTACTATTTTTTCACAGAAAATATTACTTTGATACAACTCCAGTTGTTGGTTACCTAATTTAAACCTATGTCATTTGAATAAACTTCAACCCCTCCCCCCAAGCTGATGTAATGATTCTTCTTGTGTATCAAAAATGGGCAAGCAGATAAAAAGAAGCAGGTATAGAAAATGCAACCTTCTCCTTCTTTCATACCACTCCTACTCTACAAAGGGTTCTGGCAAAATTAATGAACATCGTGTATTTAAATTGCAGCATTATGACATCAATTTAAAACCCATTAGCAGTCTGAAACTTTGTGCTAGGAAAGTCTGATAGTGTTCTTAGATATTTGATTGTGCTTCCTGAAAGGAGAATATTGAATAGATTTTTACTCTGCCGTCAGTATTAAAATAATATAGCATTTTCTTGCATACGTAAAATCTGAAATATAGCTGCAATAACACTTGAAACATAATTATAAGAAGTCTATTCAAGTACTATACAAAGATTAAAACTGTTCTTGGAAAGGGTAAGTTCTCAGATGACCTAAAATCCCTACATTAAACCACAGCTGTGAGATCTAATGGCTTCGCCTAAAACGAATTGTGAGAGAGAGGAGAGCCTTTGTGTCAATGAACATCAAGGAATCTCATAGCGTGGTGATGAGCACTGGGTAGAAGGAATATGCATTGTAGCAATTAACATTAAAAAAAAAAAAAACAAACACCAAACCCTACTGTAACTGAAAAACTCATCAGTACTGTGTTGACACTGAAGACAATAAATTTGGATCGTATTATCACATACCATTTTGTCCCATAACCTAAACAAACTAGTACAGAAGCATTCATTGCTTGCCAGTTGTGGCACACACAGCCGCGTAGGTGAACATACAGCCTAAGTCTGATTTCTTCTTCTTCTTTTTGCCGGAAGTTCTGTGGTGGAATTCAGCCGAAGTGAGTGGAGGTTTCCACAAATGAAATATCCCAGATATGAATAAAAATAGGAGGAGGTTACAGACCTTATACATATCTGTGTAGTACTTTTTGTAACAGAATAAAGCAATTGTATCTAAAAGCAGCAACAGCATATGAAGTGTAGAGGAAAACTAACAAAACATGCCGAAGTAATGGCTACGTGATGTGCTGTTTGACTGTGAGATAAGGCACATACCCTTTCAACGATAGCAAAAGCAGAGTTGTCAAGTCAGGAGCAATCATAGGAAGGGCCCATACCAATCATGGGAGAGCATGTTCTTATAAAACTTCAATAGCTAAATTTTAAAATGCACAAAGAAAGCAAAAAATGTAATGGATATTTTAATATTAGATTATTTCCAGATATAGGGAGTAAGAAAAAAATTAAAAGGACTGATATTTTTATATAAAATACTAAAAATAATTAAAGCTAGTTATCAACCTGGGAAGGTTTAGGTTTTGCCTCTGTTAGTGATGGATGCAGAACGACACTTACTATGAAGAGAAACTTGGAGAACAGCACTGGGCTTCAAGTCAAAACAGAAGATACCAGGCTGTGAACTTGCATGGTGTAATCAGCTGACTTCAGAGATGTTTGTTTCATGCTCTTGCTGGGAAGAACTGGGTCCCAGAGAGACTAAAAAGCTATATCAGCCAGAACTCACTGTATCAGAAAGTTGATTTAGGATTTAATTTCTGACACATTTGTGACTTCCATCGTGTCTTTTCCCTTGGGATCTTATTCATTGTTACAGCTTAAAAATTCATAGGGTATTTTGTTAAGAAAAGGTCATCTGCTTCATAGTCATTTATCATTTATATTCCTTCTGATATGCATTTTTATATCAGTTGCTCAGTTCCATCACTTTAGCATTAGTCATCACTTAATAATAATAGTAATAATACTGGAAATAAAATTAAACATACCGTATATTCTTCTGGATATTTTTCTGCTATATAAATTTTCATGAGTAAGTTTTCTTGGAAGTATTCCAGGAGCATTGACTACATAACATTTTTAATGACAATCACATGGTTTGTTACACTTTTCGTAGAGATTTGGGTGGTGGTTTGTTAGTTCCTGTCCTCTCACTGCTCTGTGTGTGCTAACTATACCAGCGCTCCCATTCCTGCCCCTGGGAGCCATGCACACTTGAAAATAAATTCCTACTGAAAACTCTAACCACCAAATGAGCAACAACAGGAGCACAACTTATATAACAGAAAAAGACCTCCCTAAACAAATCATCACCAGAGTCCCCACTGCTCTCTTCCTCTTTTCAATACACTTTTTGCTGGGGAGAAGAGAGACCATCAGAACAAGCTGCAAGGTCCACTTGAAACCACTCAGGCTGTTATAAACCTCACAGGAGAGGAGGGAGCACAGATGATGTGTGTCCTCAGTATAGTAAATTCTGCCAGCTCAGCCTTTTTCCTTCTGTAAATATGAAATTAGCTTAGGTTTTTGAAGCTGCCACCACTCTGGTAAGGAAAAAGTCAAGCGCCAGGATAAATATCAAGTATTCTATACAAAGGAATTAAATCTGCTCCACACACAGAGCCTGAATGTGATGACCCAAGCAGTGCTGCCTGTGTGGCAGCTCTGTTTTTTTTTTTTTTTAAAAGATGACTAAGAGACTTTAGAAGAGATTACTATCAGCAGTGAGCTGTGTCATCAGAAGTCAATCCCTAAAGAATCTGGGCTGATAGAAATAAATGACTACAATGCACACTCATAGGCTGCATTGATCTGTTGAACAGAACTTAGAGGTTACTGGAAAAGGTGCCTGCTATCATAGATTTGCCATCCACCTTGGTTATACATAGTTTCCTGAGGTTTCTCCCACATTCTTGAGGATGTTTTTACTGCTAGCAAAGGGGAGGTTTATATTAGGTAATGTCAGACTCCCTACAAGAAGGTGCCAGTTGTGTTTTCTGTGTGAGAAGTGTGAACAATGCCACTCTAAATGAGAGACACGACATTGTGAAAATTGACTTGAGACCATTTGGAAAACAGAGACAAACCTGAGTTTTGCAGTTAGCCAGCTTCATAGACAAACTTCTATTGGTAGTTTTGGTTTTTTTAAATGGCAGATGAATCAGACAAAGTGAACGGAGTGTTCTTTGGAGTGGTGGAGAAAAGAACATACAGCTTTGGTGTAATAGGTTCTTGAATGAGACCGAACCATTTGGGTAGATAGGAAAAGGGGGCGTGTTAGTGTAATGAGGAGATGAGAGTGAGGCTTGTGGTCAAGGGGAGGAAGGAGGAACTGCTTACTCTGCATGAGAACTGAATTCTGTTACCATGATGCAATTTCAGCTTTCATCAATGATAGTTGTGAAACGAAGGATGGGCTGGTTTGTATTAATAGCAAGACCATTCATCAGTTGGGAGAGCAGTGCCCTGTTATTTACTCACCGAATATCCTCCCACCACTGCTGTTTAAAAAATTAAGATGCCTCTGTCATAAGAAGTTCAGTGTCACCCTTCTGAGTTCCTACCTGGAGTCTTTTCCTCAGAGATTCAAGGTATTCTTTGCAGCTTTGGATGCAGTGATGACAGCTAAGGTACGCTTTGTGCTGGTGTACAAAACACACCACAGAATAAAAACAGCCAGTGAAAATGGAATTTTGCTCATACTATTGTTTCTACACAAGGGGTTTCTGCTGGCTATGGCAATCAGCATTTTCAGCTCTTTGAGCTCTTGCCCAGCACAGCTCTTCAGCACTGAGCTGACCCGAGGCTATTAATATTTCCCTGCAGGGAAGCAGTGTGCCAGCCACACGCACAGAGTCACACATACGTGCATGGGTGCACATGTAGACATAGCAGCTAGAACTTCCTTGAGGAACAGACTCCTAACACTGACAATCACGGCAATTACTAGCTAGTTTTAAAGCCACAGCCATCTTCCTTGAAAGCCTTTGCTTTCCAAGTTTGCTCCCGTGGCCATCTGTCATAGCCTGCGTTTGGCAGCTTCAGGTTCTGCTGCAAGGCTCTGTGGATTGAATACAGTTTTGTCTTTTTTATCTGTCTCTGAATTGGAGGAAAGCTTCTACCACGTGCGCCTTTTCTCTTAGGCTTTCTGTTAGATTAAAATGTGAACCTTCAATGCATTTTTGAGCTGTTTATCTGTGCTATCTGCTCTCGGATAGGGCTGGAACAGATAGACTGGTGTAACTGCTGCCTGGAAAGAAATGAGCTCAGAGACCTTCTTAGAGCAGATGTAGATTGCACCAGTAGTAATTGCTTTTCTTGGGATAGTCTCTCTTGTGTGTCTGAATACATTAATTCATACTACCAAATATGTGTTATTTGGTCTGTAAGAGGACCCCTATGACTGTTGTATCAAAACACCACACTCCTTACTGGTATATTGCTATGCTGGAGTGTATGCATCTTAGAGTTCTACTTGATAGTTACGGTATTTGTAACAAGGAGCTGCATTTTCTGTGGGTGTATCTGTAAATATTGTCTACTCAATTTTTCAAGTACTTCTAAACCGGTAAGTGATGTTACCACCAACATTGAAAAATTCATGTTAAATTGTGTGCACCCTAAAATGAAAACCAATTCAATCTGGGGATGGGTGGGGAGAAAATTAAGTTCTGTGTTATTTGTAGTATTTCTATCCTCCATCTTTATTTTTCCTTCTCTCTATTTGATATACTTTTCATATTCGGCTAGTCAGATATTGCAGTAGTCTGCTGTTTCCTGTCACTCAGAAAAGCATTGGTATGCCCATTACATGAATAAATACGGTGTTAAATGAAATTCCCAAAACAAGCGGGCAGAAATTACTAGAGTGATTTTGGGATTGTCCACGTATTAACAGCAATTCATCCTCCATTTTTATCCCCAACCCCAGGGGTACATATTACTGCCTTTACCTTGTTCATACCAGTACAAGTCATTTTGTTTGCAAGTAATAGCATCATTTTGCCAAGTACAGCTTCTTGAATTAGTCCTTAAAAGTCTCTTGTAGTTAGAATCCAGAGGTTTGGATTTGAAACAGATGGAAATACCACAGGTCTTAGATCAATATTTCTACAGGAGGCAGAGCCTGCTTGCTCCAGTTAAGAGACTGCAAAGAATGCTCAAGGGCCTTGTATTAGTATGACACCAGCCAAAGTGCGGGTTGATTTGGGTTGATTTCGCTGGTTCTAGTCAGTGGTGCTACCATCCTCCCTCCCTCCTGCTTTTTGATGTACCAGTGCCTAGGATTCATGTTTGTAAAGAGAAAATATAGTTTCTGGAGTGCATCAAGTAGAAAAAGCATTTTTTTCTAAGCTTTTCTTCAGATGCCTTCAGACTCCTATGTAATGCCTGACTGCACGCACAGGTTTTACCCCAAAGTTGTTCCAGACAGTACACTGAAAGCTTAGATCAGCACTAGCAAATATCCTACAATCAAAATTAAACACCAGGGTGAAAGATAAAGTTTGGTCTTTAGGTGAAACAATAAACCTATACATGCAGTATTTTATGGAATTGATCCATGACTGACAATTTTGTTCCCAGGTGTTTTTTGTGTAATTCATTTTATTGATTTATTAACATTTTCTAGCTTACAATACAGATTCTTATGTCACTTTTAGAATGTAAAAGATTTGTAATGTCTATCCTATTTCCTGTTAGCTCTTCCTTTTCAGATCCAGTGCATGTTGTCCAAAACTGCTGATTTCTTTCTTCAGCCTCCTCTCCAATTTGGCTTGCCTTTCACTGCCCAAAATTTCTTTCGCTATATCTGCAGATCACCTCATTTCCAAAACCAGACTACCATTTAGGACAGCTTTGGAGGCATAGCTTGCAGATTTAGCTACTGCTGCTGCATTCTGCGCAAGGTTTAGTTCCTGAATGGATTCAAGTTGTAGCACCAAGAAGAATGCGTTATATTGATGCAGTCTTCTGGTGACAGGCTTTGGAAAAGCAACCAGGAATAGATTTTGAACAAGAAGTACCTATGGCAACATTTTGTCTCAGGTCAGAGATAACATACAGGGTTTTTTGTTTTCGTTTTTTTTCCCCCAATGTCTTTACAAGCATAACTTCTTTCTCAAATGGAGTGAGTCCCTAAACAGTTTACTTACAACTATGCCAGGGTCTCCTAAGGGATGAGTACAGGCCCTTGTCAGTGTTTTTTGAGGTGAAACCGGCTCTCTAGTTAGAAGCCAGAGAAAGGTAATTTTCTCCAGTGCATAGCAGGTGGTGTTGGTTAATCCTCTCAATGGCAGGTCTTCTAGGAGTCCCCACAGGAGAGTGCCTTAGAGGTAGATGGACCATCCTTTGGGATTCCCCATTCAGGTGAATCCACCTTGGAGCTGTTCTATCCATTTCTGCTTCTGTTGGTCTTTGGTGTTGGATGTGCTTTGTCATCCCTAGTATCAGTGGCAACTGATGGAGCTGATAAATTACTGCAAGGCAGATAATGATGACTAGTGTTTATCTTTTAGTCAGAAGAGAAGAGGCAGAGGAACAGGCTGGAACTCCTACAAACTAACCTCAATTTCTGTCCTGCTGCTGGCATGGATCGAAGTGCTCTTTACTGCTTCAGGTTCATATGTTTGGAAAGGATTAACATAAAGAGTAAGTAACATTTTTGGGTAAAGTCGCTTCTGGTCAGGTTCAAAAAGTAAAATGGGGGCAGTTAGGTTGACTGTCATAAAATGATTTGGGATCTACTATCCCCGATAGATAATCACTCATTACCATTATATTACAGCCAGAACTTTATTGTCAGAACAACCACAGAAATAATCTTCGCACTACACTAATGCTTTATTCTCATTGACAAAGGACGAGGCAATCCAGGCACTGTGACAGCAGTGTTGGCATGTATTATGTAATGATGTATAGCAACTTCCACAGACTGCCATTAATTTCTGCATGAAATCTGTCTGTCTTTGATAAGCATGTGTAACTCAATAAATTATTTTGGAGGTGAGCACAAGAATTAAGGAGAAATAGACTTTTGTAGGTATGGAGGCTGGTGATAGCTGAAAATGAGGAGGCAAACCAGACAGATAATTGTAGATGAGAAGTCGTTTTCAAGCAATGGATGGGGGTGATGTTGTTTCCTGTTTAAAATGAGTTGCCACTTCTACTGGCCACAATAGGAGGTAAATTCTGTCATGAAATCTAAAACATTTTACATGTTCAGGTTGCTGATAACCACAAAAGAACCAGCATTGTGAAACTCCCTCCACTTGCTCTTAAATGGCTTGCTCCCTTTCTGGTGGGTGTTATCCATTCTTCATTTCCTGGGGAAGAAATGGGCTCTGTGAGGTCTTTTATCTGAGTAGTGCAGAAATCATTTTCTGCAAACCTAACTATTATCATAACAGAATCCTTAGAAAAAAATTACAGTGACACTCTGAGGTTTCTGAGATTAGTGTCTTACTTTAAGGCCTCTATTTCCTCTGATATTACTTCCAGTCCTGTTCACTGAAACTACAGGGCATATCTACCATGAATAATATGAATAATGCATGTATTTTTCTGCTAGTTTTAGTGTGTGCTAAATAGTTGCACATAGAAAAAATAAAATCTAGAGCTGAAAAAAGCTAGTTGGCTGCTCATCTCCCTGCTAGTACTTGATTGACATATATTCCACATTAACTCAGGTGTCTGCTTTTATATTTACAATTCTCAGGACTTTGCCCATGTCCGTTGGAAGATCATGTGGTGGACTAATAGTTCACTACTTCAGTTTTTCCTCAGACCAAGATATGGGAAATATTATAGATTTTATATGTCTTTATTTCCCGCTTCTTTAAAGATCTGAAAATTTTCTCTTTCTCGTCTTTCTTTCACTGTATACAGACATTTGCATTTCCACCATTAGCACCATGCTGTCAAGCAAACTCCTCCTTATTTTTCCGAATTCATCCATAGCAAAAGCCCACCTCTCCCTACTTCTTGCTGTCTCAGATTCCTGGAACTTGGGATGGGATTCAGCTGTAATGGAAGAGAGATGACGTAACAGGTTTCCTCTGCTTCTAGATATCAAATTACCTGGGATTTATTTTTCCTAAAATGTCTTGAATGTTTTTTTCATGAGATTAATCACTTCATGGTTTCCCAAGATGATGCCCAGCTTGTTACTTTCCTCATGTTTTCCTACTTTTTCTGCAAATACCATTTATTTTCTCCTTAAGATCATTTGTAAAGATAAGACAGATTTAATGGGGAGAAGATCACAAAGATGTGTGGTGTAGGAGGCCGACTAAAAAAGGTTTAGAACTAAAAGACGAAGTGATTTTTTATTCTTTGTCTGTTTGGATTTGGTTTATGGTTGTGGGGACTGTTGTTTGTTTCAGTCCATGTGAGAAATCTTACAGTGTTCTGAGTTGTTCTTGAAATAGGATAGTTGGTCTTCGGTTTGCCCATTCAGTCTGCAGTAGCGTTTTTGCAGTTTGAATGTGTTTGTTCATTAGAGGAATAGCTTTTGTAGTGGAATGGACCAGATCTGTTAAGAAATTAGTGGTTCATTTCACATTCAAAACACCTCATTTGTATATATGTTTGTAGTTCTTATACAGTCAGATTAATTGTCCAGTTAGCTAGGAAGTTGTATTCTGAATATCAGTCTTTTTACCAGTCTTTATGAAATGCAAAAACGCCTCTAGTAATTTCCTTTCTCTCACTAAGCATGTCATTTTTCTTTGAAAAATCTAGTTTGTCCGGCAATATCTTTATAAACATAAATATAATTTTAGCAACTACATATCGCTAACAGGCATATCTACGTTAGATGTGAGTAGATATTATTGCACAATACACCTTAAAATCTGTTGGAATTTTTAAATTGCTAGAGGATTAGTGAACGTAACGTTTTTGTTTCATTCCAGTTTGGGTATCTCTGTATAACCATTAGTTATTTCTGGATGCAATGAGGTATTTGTCTACCTAAGGATGTTCTAGATGTCTACTACTCTTTTGTATTTGAGATAGGATAAACTTTAAAAAGTGTCCTACAGAGAGGTAGTGTCTATTTAATGATCTAGGTGATTTGGGAGGGCAAGTGTGTTTCTAGATTGCTTGTTTGGGTTTGCTCCCAGTATAACTGTAAATGAAACCTCGGGTTTTTTGTGGAACTTGTGTGTGTGTCTGCAAGAATCCCGTCCTGTTAGATTTGGTGTTTTGTCAGGTCCACAGCCCAAATTTGCCGTCCGTTGCAAAGCACTGGTCGCAGCTTCCTGCAATATTTAAGAGCCAAGGAGGCTGAAGCAAGATGTGGAAACATCTGCTTATGGACAGCTGTTATACTCAGCCCTATGCTCAGGGGCAATTTTAAAAACCTATGTTTTTTCCTGTCGTAACTGAACTGTTTATGGGAATCAGTAGTACTTGTGGCTGTAATACAAATTCTACTGTGAAAGGATGCCCAGTTTCATTTTGCAGCAGAAAATGGACTTGATGTGAGCTTTGGTCCATAGGTAATAGGTTCTTGAAGGCTTGAAGTGTTACTTCCAGCAAAATGCTAATCTACCAAATTGGTACGTTTAGCAGTCAGCTACAAATGCACCCTTTTGTGTAATATGCAGTTGATTGTAACAATTATGGATGCTGTTTAATGGTGCCATCCTTAAACTTTCCAGTGTGATACTACCTAGAGAATTTGTAACTGATGAAATCATTATAGTGTTGTAGAAATGAAATAGGTTGCTACTGAAATTACACTCAAAATCTAGTTGTAACTTAAGTGGAATTTTTCCCATGATGAATGTTAAGTGCATGAATATTTCTTATTTTTATTTGTATGCTTAATTTTATTTCACTATCTACTATATATGTATACACATATTAGGATTTGCTTCTCATTTTTTGAGGTCAAAGATAACTTTCATCCAGTTTGCCTTTTATCTGATATTCTTCCATTCCTATTTCCCTGGTCATATGAATGACTAAAGCAACATATTTACCACCTTAAGACCTGCCTGTATTTAATACAATAAAGAGTCCTGTTTTATCAATACATGAAATGATACAAGTCCTCTCAATTTCCTTTTGAGGGCTTCCTTGGAAAGAAAAACATACTTTATAATTTCTTACCTGCAAATCAATTCATATTCCTATTAATTTTTTCATCAAATCTTGGGCTGCACCTGAAGGTTTCTTTATAGACTCGTGATTCCCCTTCATCCTTGGTTCAGACAGCATCTGATAAAAAATAAATAAAAGAAAAAAATCTTGCTTCATGGTTATCTTCCATGAAGAATAGGTGAAATCATTGATCAGAATGGGAGATTCCTGCAACTACTCGAGTTCCCCAAGTGCACTGCATGATGCTTCCATGCTATCCTGTTACGTTATCTCTGTATTGTTCTAGCTCTTATTAAACCATGTGATATTTCACCACTTTCGGAGTGACAGCGTGACATCCATCGGTAGTTGTGCCATTAATTTTTCTGCTCTTGATCTTGCAATAGAGATGGATCCTCTGAAAGCGAAAACCACCCATGTCTGTTTATCAACTTCTCTCCCTGTAATCACAAAGCTGAGGCACAGAGGAGGTCAATGGCCACCTACCACCACTTTCGTCACCAGCTATAGAATAAACTTGACTGCTGGACTCAGAGGAAAATGGTGCAGAAATAGATTTTTTACTTCCCAAACTCCTATGCTCCTTGCATTTCCCCCCTCTTCCTAAAGCAGCAGACTAAAAGATACTAACCTTATTTGATGATTGTTTCAAATTTGCCTTCAGGAAACTGTAAATTCATGAATCTGCATCTGAAAACTTCCAAGTATATGCTAAATCTGTACGAAATGAATTAATGTGTGCTTGGATGCAGTGCTCTCATTGCATTTAGGAGGAGGCTACCCTTCCTCCGAAACAGGGAAAGCTTTGCAAAGTAAGGATTTTTATTATTTAACCATTGCTTCCAAAGAATCTTAGATGCCAGCAGCTATTTGTTAGGAGCAGGTATTGTTAAGACCATCGCGCTTACATCTTACTGTTGTGAAAATTGCCATGGGATTGTTACCTTTCACCCAGGTGGTCCCCACTGATGGGCATAAATGACCTTGATTTAATGTCTCATCTGAAGGCAGGCAGCTCTAACTGTGCAATGCCATCCCCCAAACGCTCCGTTGCAGCGTCAGCATTGGATACAAGCCCATGTCTCAGTCAGAGATGTGCATCTCTGACCTCCTAGCGTAGAGGCAATAGTGCTGCCAGCTGTGTTATGCTGACAGGCAAAGGACTTGTTTTGAAACCCAGAAGTAAAGAAATTGAGCTAAACACAACACAGACTTCTGCTGTTGCAAAGAATGTGGCAATAAGCCCCAGACAATCTTACCTTAATTTTGACTTAATTTTGTTTTCCAGGTTGCTGGTACTAATTTGCTTCATTAATGCAGTTTTTCAGCATGATCTATTTAAATTTTATCCTAGAAGGAGTTATTTTAGCTGAATAAAAGCCTTTTGAAAAACCTGATCTATGTCACAGTCACAGCGTTAAATAGAGCAATTCTGGTTCAGTGACAAAGTGGTGGGCTCAGGATCTGTGGCCCGCGTTTTCCGAGTGCTGTGCGTGGCTTTGCAGTGCACAGCCGAGATTAACACTAACAGGGTTTGTACATGTGGCCCCTGTGCAGTACTTTGGGAATGTGGCCCTCCATAGAGAAGATGTTTACAGCAGTGAAGCTCATGTTGGGAAATACAGACACCTGGGCTCCAAACAGAAACCGCACATCTGAAGTAAGCCAAGCACACTGAAAATTATGTCCTGGCAGGTAACATTTTTTTTTTTTGTATGCACTGCTATGTAAAACTGAAAGGAAATATCATTCTTTCAGGATTCTTACATTTTGCAGAGCTAATAGAGGAAAAAACCTGTCATCAGAAAAGATTTTTGCTGATTGTAATTCTTTCTGCTGCAGTTCCCATAGTGTTGGTACAGAAGAAATATAATAAGTAAAAGCTATGTCACTCTGGTAATCATGTTTTACAGCAGTGAGATGACCTCTTTATACATTTCAATAGTCAGTTGAAATCATTCCTCTAGAACATACATTTACATAGATTTTGCTATTTTAGTTTTTTAGTTCTTATATCTGGGCACCTGCTGTGCACTGGAAGTGAGCACCTGAGAAAGGCTTTATCCATCATTCCATTGTAGGATCCTTGCATTTACTGGTGGCATGTCTAGAGCTGACCACTAGCTAAACGTGCATCAAGTTAAGAGAACTTTGCAAAAATAAATTTTAATTCATTTTAAGTTTGACTGATGGAGCTCATGCCAGTGCTTCAGGTTTCCCTCGCTGTGCTTCCCTGGAACTGATCTGCCCGTCTGTTCTCCAGTCCTTGCAGGGTGACGCCTGAAGGTCAGAGTTGTAACTCCTCTGATCTACATGTGCTGTGAGCAAATGGGGCTTTTGCAGGATACGTGCTAATTCTCTAGTGAAATGGACCGTGCTAAACACTTTGCCTTCACACAGTTTCATATGTGGAGAGGTTTGAGGTAGGGAGTATTTTTTAGATAACAGTTATATAAGAAGTCAATACATTTCTTTTTGAGATCAAGTATCAATCCCATTTTACAGATTGGACAATTGAAACCTTGAGGTTGCCATTTAGCTGAGACCACAAAGCAGGTCAGTAGTCGGCCAGACCACAGCTCAGGTTTCCTGAGTTCAAGGCCACTGTGCTGACCTCTAGACTTCTATTTTGCTATGCTTGCAGTGCAGTGGGCTTGTATGTCCAGTGAGTAATTTGTATTCCCGAAAGGAGAATTGGTGGGTGAAAGACACAAAAATCAATTTAGAACATAGTCTTGTTAAACACCTCTTAATTAGTCTGCGGAATAATTTTGTAATACAGCTGCCTTTTAGAATCAAAATTTTGGATGCTTCCTTAATAGGAATATTTTATTTCTTAATAACATATTTGCTGGTCAGGGGAAAATATATTATTTTCATTAGTACTGGTGGGGAAAAATATTTCACCAATAACAATCACAAAATTATAATTAAAAAAGAAAAATAGCATGGCTACTGAAGTAGAGGGTGGTATTCTGCTGCTGCCGCTTTTAGTTCAACTGACCAAAACCTGTGAGTAGGTAGGAAGGTTTTGGCCCTGCCATGGACAACATAGGTGTCACTCTGGGCATATTTCTTGGGCATTTTGATATGCTTCTGTACCTTTGAGGCTGCCGTAATACTAGTAGGATTGGAGAGTTGAGGTTCAGGAACTGGGAAACACCATAACTGAAATCAGCTGTCCAATTTTGATTCACAGCAGGACAACTTCAGCCTCATTCCTTGTCCAGATTTTACCATTTCTGGTGCCAGCTGGAAGCGTTTAAAGATGATTGCTAGGATTGCTGCCTCATTTGCTGAAGAAATGGCAAGGTGTGGAGGAGCTGGGATGTTACAGGAATGGAAGGCAAGGCTGTCTTGTCACACATTAATGCTGGCTGCTACATTCTATTCTTGCCTCTGTTCTGTGTGCTTCTGATCTAATCGAGCTACGCTTTTACTAACTGTGTGTTGTTTACTTTCTGAATGCTTAGTTTGAGACCCTTGGGTCTGATTTGTGAAGCGCTGATCTTTCATAGAGATAGCTCAAGTCAATGAAAATTATTTGAATATACAAATTACCAAAGAATTCTAATTGCTCCAGGTTGTGTGTCACAGTGAGTGTATACTGCTCAATGTAACTTATAACTTTGACCTTAATTTCTCAGGCCCCCTCTCCTGAAGAGGGCTAATACAGTCTTTTCCTGTCTCTCTTTAAAATGGTGTTGAAGAAGTGAAGAGGTACTATAATGTAAGTGTTGCATGACAGCCCAGGCAGAAATTAGTAAGTCTCAGAGCAGGGTGTGAATAGTGCTCAATAAATGAGGCATGGGGACACATTGACTAATAACAAGGAAACCAAGGCATTGAGTAGCTGCTCATTATGTCAGTCAGTGCAGGCAGGGGTCCAGTGGAAAAAATAGTAGGTGGTCGGGTAATTAAAGACAGTATCATAATGTGTGCACACGAGGTTGCCCAATTAGGGCTGCACAGCAACCTTAATTCTGACACTTCCTTAAATATTCAGTGCTTGATTTTACACATTTAATGTTCCCTAGCATATTTTTTTGTGTATTTACATATATATGTTCCCCATTGCCTCCTTCATTGCCAAAGTGTTAATTAAGTAGAACTACTGAGAAAAGCCGTTAGTCGGATAAACAGGAGTTAGCAATGAACCTTGGATATCATGCTGCAGAGCGGGAAACTTCAGACTGTCAGAGCTATGAAGAGTTTACACCAGTGGTGATGAATTTGTTTTCTTTACTTGATTATTTTTAAGAAGTTAGTTATGTTTTCAGTGCAGTCTCTTTTCTTATACATTATATTATTTCTAGTTCTATGTTTATTCTTCACAGCTTATTGATGATGGTATGGATGAAACATTTTTTTAATGAGAATGTGTTCCTAAGACTCTTCTCCCTTGAGTGTGAGCAGTCTTTAGCCATGGCCCTCGTTTTAGAAGATAATTTTATTTCATCCGTTTCTCATTTTGGAAAAAGACTATCTGGAGCCAGATAATTTGGTTCTAAAGTTCAGCATTCTAACTGGCATTAATTGTTTGTGTGATTTGGAACTTTTCAGAATATCAGTGAAGGTATTCTGAGTAAACATAAAACTGAAAAAATGGATAATGTGGGACAGGAGAATGATGGATGGGAAAGTAAAGAAGGTTTATCCAGACTTTTTGTCTTGGGCATACAAGTATATTATTTCAATGCTTCAGTGATGCTGTCCTCCTGAGCTATGCCTTTACAATTGCACTGTAAGTTGTCTACTTGAAGTAGGGGACCATTATTCTGAAATATAGCCTTCCTTGAACAGGCATATGGCCAAGGGTTGAGGCAGGGCTTTGTTCCTTATGCTTCCTGGTTGAGGTGAGATGCTGGATATCTGAATTGCTCTTGTCAGATGCCAGCTCCCCTTTACCTACCTGTCAGAGCAAAGGGAGGAAAGGGGGAATATTGGAATGTAAGGGCGTTCGAGTTAGAGGAACCTTTGCCATCATGTGTTCTTAAAGGCACCTCCTTCGCTCCAGTACCTGTCCACTTTCAAAGTCTGTGCCTAAGAGCTTGCAGCGTTAAAGAAGTCTTGTTCCTTTGTGAAACCACTTTCTTATAATCTCACTTATGCTAAATCTATCTTCCCACCAAAGGGACATCTTGGTGTTGTTAGGTAATCTTCAGCATTAGTAATAGTATCAAAATAGAAAGCCAGATGGGTAGGTTCGGAATAAGAAAGCCTGAAAAACTCAGCTTTTTTTCTTTTGATCTTGCACTCTTCACAAGCTCGTAACTCAATTATTTTCCTTCCTTTTTCTGTGATTTTTACCTGAAATTAAAAAACTGTCATCATGGGGACAAGAAATCATGAATGGAGGTGTCTAAATTGTATCAAGCCATGTAGGCATCATCTTTAAAGCAATATTTGGGGTTTTTTCTCAGAACCAGTAGCTCTTGGACTTAGAGTCAAATGTGTTATAATTAAACATTGGGGCACAGGAATGAAGGGATTTATTTTTCTCCTTTAAGGAAATGAATTTCAGTAGAGTAATGGAAAAAAATTAGCATGGTATTACTTTTTTATGACAGAAAATAGGCTGCAAGTGTCCTTTTGCTTAGACTTAGTACTTAATGTTTGTTTTAGTTTTCCACTGGAATTGTCTTTAGCTGCATCTTTTGATTGTTAAGCATGCAGGAACGGTGCATTTCTAAGATGCACCCAAAATCTTGGTAAGATTGTGGAAGTCTTTCACAAAATACCTAAAGGAGTAGTGAATGTAGATGGCTAACTCTGAAATTATATTGGCTTTTTTATTGCAGTATTTATATCAATTTTACTAGACTTTTACAAAGCTTTCTGTTCTTATAAAACTCTCTTTTAGAAACTGTATGGAAGTCATTTGGCAATGAATTACATTATAGCATAGCCTAAAATTATTGTTTCACCTCATATCGTGAAGCTCTTTGGAATCGTTTTTTAAGACTTAGGTTGGTACAGGCTCTGACAGTATTGATATACATGTGAATTACAGAAGTTTTTCAGATCCTTTGACATTTTGAGCTCCGTGTCTGAATTTTGTGGCACACTTTTCACTTTTCTAGTCAAGGATTTGTAGAGTCACATTTTCCTGTAACACCCTGCACCCTGTTCATGCGAGTTAAAATCAGAAGCGTGGAGAACACGGGTGATCTGTACAAATAAGGATGACAGGTCAAGCCAGAGGATATGCGAAGCTCAGTACTTATCCAGAACTTACAATATCTTCTGCTGCTACATTTAGGCTTCAAGAAGCTGTTTTTGAAGCGTCCAAATGCTTTCACCTTGCATTGTTTAAAACTTGGTATGTCAAACTAGTAACATTTATGTGCTTATATACAGATAGAAATGACCTCTGTGAGATC
>NW_010392376.1:159614-162593 GCF_000710305.1 Buceros rhinoceros silvestris | reverse complement strand
TTCCCTCTGGTACTTGTTTAGCAAAACACTTCGGTTCATGCTTAGTATCAGGTATATTTAACAGGGGCCTCATCCAAAAACAGATAAAGACGTTGCTTTCTCATGTATTTTGGAATGGGTCCCAAAGGATTTAAGCACGTGCTAACTTCTGTATTGGCTAAATTACCTGCAATTTATAACAGATAAAATTTTAAAGGGAGATAGTCAACGGGTGTACAGTGAAGGCAGTGAAGCTAAGAGACATTTATGCTACATGAGGATATTCCCTCAATTCTCTTTCTTGTCCTTTTTTTTTTTTTCTTTTTAAACAATTTGCTTCTGCCACAGAAGCCCATACTTTTGGTTGATTTCCTGCTGTATTTTTCACCCACAGTAACCTTCCTTCTTGCAAATAACAGAGTTCACTAAAGTTACTAAGTTACTAAAGTATTTCTAATGTTTTCTTACTCTCTGATGGTTTCAGAAAGTGGCATCAATTGAAAAATCTACTGTGCAGGTATCTTAGAGTATAATTTCTCATCACCTCCAAATCCTTTCCTTGTTCTGGGTGTTGTACTGTTCATTCCTTCCTTTTATGACTTGGTCCATATGATTTTTACTACCATTTCTCCTCAGGAGCTCCCACTTCACCATACTTCCTGAACCTCTTTGTAAAACATGGGCTTAGTCTGTCAAAATGAATTTGGGTATCTGTGGTCTTTACATATTTTGATTTCTGGGTTAGTCCCCCAGAACAGAGGCCAATAACTTTACACAATTGTAAATTAAAAAAAGCAAACTACCAAACAAAGCAATAGAATTCAATCTGTATAAACTATCACCCGTCATTCTTCATTGTTTTGGTGTGATTATCTACACTGTGGACACAGAAGTGATATTATTTGGGTTTTGACAATTCTTTTCCAGTGTTGCCTAGTGATTGCATAGAGCTTTCTGATATTTTGTCCCAAAACTATGATTTCAGCTCTCTGTACTCTGCAAAAGCAGCCAACTCAGATCAGTTTCTGTGCACCTGAATCTTCCTCTCCATCTTTCTGTACAGACACAGTTTATTGTTAGGTCTACGCTAACAATAAATAGCCGTAAAATACATTTAGAAGAAACTGCAATATGTAGTGAAGACTTTTTTTTGTCTATGTACTGTTTGCGTATCTAAGATATACATTGCCAGTCACTGACAGAAACTACTTGTTAGACTGGAAGTCACCCTGCCATGTCTAAGGAAGCTCCTGGCTAGCATAGCAGGTTGCAGTTTTTTCTCCTTAACGGAAAATTTTTACCATCCATTTCTATTTTTGTTTGACTTATGTTAGATGTTCTGATTAATTTCTTTGTAATGGTGACAAATGGTATAGGAAAAAAAAAGCTTAAGTGGTTCTAGTAGGTACCGTATGGCACTACACATTCTCTGCACTAAAACTTTGAAATGTTCCTTTTATAGACATCCTTGTTTTCTTCTCTGTGTAAAGATTTATAACCCATTCTGCTTCCTGTCTTTCTCAGTGCCATGCCTTCCCACTTTAGAAATCAATCTGTTGGATGAAGCAGCATCAAATAATTTTTTGAGATCCAGAAAAAATATGCCCAGCCTTACACTTTTTCTTTGACGAACAATGAGAGGATTTCAAGGATTCTTTTATACACAGCCTTCCTTCTAAAAAAAAACCAAAACCAAAAAAAAACCCCAAACCTCTTGTGACTGATCTTTCCTGTAAATATAGCTCAGCTGGGGTTGATCAAGATATTTTCCTTTGGATTTGGAAACTCTGGAGGTCATCTAGTCCAACCTCTCTTCTCAAAGCAGTTAGCCGGAGCAAGTTGCTCCAGACTTTGTCCAGTTGTGTTCGAGTATCTCCATGGATGGCAGCTCCACAGTATCTGTGGACAACCTGTTCCAGTGTCCAAGCACCATCACAATATAACATTCTTTTTGTATGTGTGAACAGAATTTCCTGTATTTCTGTTTATGCCTGTCATATCTTGTCCTCTCACTGGGCACCACTGAGAAGAGTCTGTTTTCACCTTCTTAACTCTCACCCATGCCAGTCAGGTACTTATACCAGATCCTTGAACAGGACAAAGTCTTAGTCTTGCCGTTAAAAGTTGTCAATTCAGATTTGCTCCCCTGGCCCAAGATCTACGAGGTATATATTGTTAACTGTCTTTTAGACTTTGGGCTCTGCTGTCCCTGCCTACCTTTTGCCTTGTTAAACTTCCATTCTCGTTTCTTCCTCCCTGCATCTGTCTGCAGAGTCTCCTCACAGGAGAGTGCAAATGTTACACAGCTCAAACAAAACTGCATGAGAAGGAGTGTTGCCTCAAACTGCAGTATTTTGGGGTGTAATGAATGTAAGCAAGAGCTTGTGCCAGGATTAATGATATTGATTGTAGAAGGCCTGTTCAGAAGGAAGTTCTACTTAAGGTGACGCTATCAGACAGACTCAAACTTTTCCACTCTGTGCTGTTTATTGCTTCTTTACAGGGGTTGTTTCATTACCCTTCTAATTATCCCTCAACTGTACTTTTACATACCCCTTTAACAATACCACCCATTTATAAAAAAGGTCTTTTCAACAGTTTGATCTTCCTTTAAAGGATATCTGTATTATTTCTTAAGTATCATGCTTTTGGGGAACAGAAACGGTACTTTTTTTGTGCTCAGCAACAAGGAGAAAAGTAAAAAGTACAATTATAAACCAGAAGCAGTATCATCCCTCAGCACAGCAGTTTTTCAACAGAAACTTGTGCAGTGTCTTTACCTTCCTCTGTTTAGATCTCTCTGTAGTGGTTTACAATTCATGGGGCAGGTTTCTTATTTCCACCACTGGCATAAGTGGCTTACTCAGGATTTCAGGTTTCTGTTAGTCTGAAAGGAGAATGAGGTCTTCTGTTCCTTTTCCCTGCAAAGAAATTTTGTGCATTAACAGACTCATACAATTTTTTTTTTTTTTTTTTTTTATTTACCAGTGTTATAAATTT
>NW_010392376.1:131058-159522 GCF_000710305.1 Buceros rhinoceros silvestris | reverse complement strand
GAAGCAATAAGTCAATCAATAGAATACTGGACCAAGAAAATCTCAGCATCATTGTGCTAAATGGTGTGACCTTGTTGTGCTATTTACAAGGGTAAAGTTAAAGGCAGAAAAAAAAATCCTGGCAATCTGGCTTTCACATCCCAGTGCCAATAATTAAAGCACATCAGCTTTTACAGTCTGTCTTTCCCAAGAATGCAATCTTTATTTTGCCTCGTAACCTTTTCTTCCTGTTGTAGCAGAGCCCCTCTGCTGTGTAGCCATGTGTAAGCAGTTCTGATTCCAGTGAGCTCTGTGTAACTACAGTATTTGCTTCCTGTGTGGGAAATGGAATAGACAGACTGATATCTGTCAGAGAGAGTTGTACAGTGTTTAAACTGATTTGCATATATTGAGGGCAGCCTGTGGTTCATTGGGCAAATTCAGCTGTAGTGATGGATATGCAAATCTGTAGTACGTGTGTTTCTTAAGTGATGGGTTTTCTTTGATGGTAAACTGAGTGTCACTGATTCACAATACCCCTCTGATGCAGGGAGCATCAACAATTACACAAAACACACTCTGTTTTCTGAGGCGTTATTGCCATTGGAAATCCATTATCTAGTTTTAAAGTGAAGCTGTTCTTGGTGAGCATGTAAGCCTGCAAGAGCTTGAACCAAACAACACATGAAGGGCAGATTTAATCTGTGTTTTGTAGGTCAGTAGGCTCAGTCACTTAGCAATGTTTTTAAGGCATTCATAGCTATATTTTCCTTGAATAAATTATTGTACGTAGTAGCACAGGCTAGCGTTTCTTTACCATAGGACATGTATGCTGTCTCTGCAGTAAACAAACGTATGTTCGCCTTCACAGGAGAATCCCAATGAGGAAATTAAGAGCACCACAGACTTAGGCTCTGCATTCAGAAACTTTCTGCAGAAGCTTCCTTCAAGGTTTCATTGCCCTTGAGCAATTTGTAATGTCTGATTCATTTTCCACTGGCAGCTATATATGAAGATGATGCTGACAATATGGCAAAGATTTTGGAGAAGTGACAGTGAAGAGCTGATCAGAAACATGTGAAAATGCACACCCTCAGATTGACTTTAAAAACAACATCTTTTTGCACAGATCGAAATTCTTATACTTCAAATATGCGTTGAACACCACAGTCAGTGGAGACATACCGCTCCTCCAGTCTGTGGTATGTACATTAGGCAGCTTTTTAAAAGTAACTCATAGAAAATATTATTTTTTAAAGCAACCTTGAAAGCAGGGCTTAATTGCTTATCATTCATATCTTACAACAGAACAGATTTTGACATCCTTATTCGCGATGAGTGGTACTTTATTCCTCAATTACTCCTATTCTTCCTACTGGAAAAAAAAGGATATCAAGTCTAAAGCTATCATAAACTAAGAAGAAATACAGCTTTTACTCAGACAGCTTTATATTTACTGTTGCCAAGAAGCAGGGCTTTACTAGGAATACTTCAGGTAATGTTTGAATAGATTTAGAGGAAAGAAAGGTTGACTGCAATTCTTCTGTGGCATTTAAGCAGGATTTCACCAGAATTCTTAAAAGGTGATGGGGTAGTGAATACCTCCATTTTGGTTTCATTTTCCTATAGCTTGAACTTGAAAGTCAGAACCACACAGCAGTGTTTTAAAAAAAGTAAATATTTAGCAAAATAGTCTTGACTTTTTAGAAATTTGAAAGTTGTTATTATTGCTGCTACCATGTTATGGAGAACCAGATTTGTTCTCATTTTATTGATTTCTCTGGGAATTAGGGTCTGTCAAATTGCAGGTTGCTTTACTAGTACTTGAGTTACATCAATATATGTGTGCGTGCACACAATCTGCCAGCCACCCTGTTGCTAAAGGATACCTGGACAGCCACTTTTCCATGTAGTGCGGAGCACAGGGCTGAGCTACAGACAGGTACTTGGTACCGCACAGCACAGTGTCACCCAAGAAGGCTAAATTGTGAAGTGCTGTATGTGCATCAGCCTACTAAACTCACTGAATCACAAAAAACAGGGTAAGAAAGGATCTCAGGAGTTATGTAGTTTGTAATTGTGCCCCTGGCAAGATTGTTTATAACTATGTTTTAGCATATGACTTGCTAGAAAGCTGCTTAAAGTCTAATCCAAATCTCTCTTGCTACCACCCTGCTTGTGTAGAACAGATGAGGAGAATCCTTTGCAGCATGTTTTACATATTTGGAAACATTTATCACATCATCTCCATTTTCTCTTCTCTTTTCTGCACTAACCCAGTTCTTCCACTGCCGGTTAAGTTTTCTAGGGCATGGATTATTCTTTCTGCTTTTTCTGGCCTTTCAGCAGCTGATCCAAATCTGTGCTGAAGTCAAAGACCCAGACTGAATTTACTATCATAGCTGCTGAATAGAGTGAAAAGATCATTTCAAAACCCTTTATGTTTGTCTCAGGATTATGTTTGTTTTTTTAGTTATTAAAAACTGTATTGATGATTTTGCTGCCGCTGAGCAGCCATTTGAGACTTGTAGCTCAGGAGATGGCTGCCGTTGTCAGTTGAAGGTTGCTCCAGTTTAGAAAGTTAATGCATCAATTAAATTAGTTGAATGTTTATATTGCTGTCCTCTAGCCAGCAGAATGGATATATCTTTTTTGGCATAGAAATCCACAGAAATCAAAGGTCATGCATAGAATAAGATTATAGCATCATAATCTCATTACTTGAATTGGGAGGGGGGTGTTCAGAATTAAAAAGAGAGAGAAATGGAATGACGTGTACCACAGAAAAGTGGTATTTGTTACAGAGCAAATGCAAAAGGAAGAAATTAGAGGAGACGTGCCCGATTTTAACATCAGAACAGTGAAAATAGCATTTCCTTTCTATTTTTATTTCAAAAACACATCTGAGAAAAGGAATAATGTAGATGGAGACAAAAAAAGACTTCTAAGTGCTTTCCTTTTCAAAATTTGTCCTAGTGAGAGATGGATGGCAGGGGATTTTATGCCCCAAACAGCACTTATAAGTGCTTTTTCTTTTTCAGTACCATCCTTACACTGAGAAAGGGAGAGGGAGAAACAGACAAGGTGCCCTGACACATCACTTCTAAGTGATTTCTGTCCCAAAAGTATTCAAAAGACTGATAGAAGATTTTTTTTCCATTGGATATTTATTTTGTTCTGTGACTTGGCAGGAATGAAATGGGAAGATGAAGGGAAGCTCTAGTGAATTTTTATTTCCCAAGGTCAGGAGAATAAAAGTTTTTCTCTTTTTTTTTTTTGTTTTGTTTTTTCTTCTTATTTGATAGAGTTGCAGTGAGGCTTTTTCTGAGGAGCTAAGGTAAAAGTAAAATGGAGATTTTCCTCATTTTGTAGTGGTAGAGACAGTGAAAAAGATACAATGGCAGGTTCTTATTTTCAGCATAGACAAAACTCTGTGAGCTTGTGATTAAAGCAAAACCAATCCAATAGTATAAGAAAAAGAACACCTGACCTTAAGTATTTTGCAGCATCAGAACCTTAGTGACTTGCTGTGGGATCATCCAAAAGTATTCTGCAGAGACAGTATCCTCAGATCTGAACTCAAACCCAAAGGTGGCTGGATATAGAAAATCTCCTCAACCCTGAAGAACAAGTCTCTTCATCTGCTTCTTTAAAAAGGTTTGTTTGCGCTTTTCTAGGAGGTGACATAACCTTCCACCTCCTCCAAGGTACAGGGACTGTCATTGCAGAATGCAATTATAATGTAGCTGTGCCTTTTCCAAACCACAAATCATTCCTTCATTAATCTGGAAAAAAATTACTTACTATTACCAGCCTTTTCACTTAATATTCGGGCCATTAAATTTTGTCATTCCTATGGAATAAATGTATTGCATGTATATTCCTAGGCCAAGCACTCCAGACAGCTGTCACTAATTGGTTTCCCTTATAGAAATCTTTAGAAATTATGCTTCTGTTGAGCTGTTCCAGTTTCTAAATGAAGCTGGACTCTTCTTTAGCTGCAGTCAGGATCAAAAGTAGGTAGTTCCCTTTTTTGCTTCTCCCTTCAAGACAGCTGAAGATTTAGCTCTGTGTTCCTGATTACTTTTAAGAATACAAAGTCCCAGCATTTGGGCTCTGAATTCCCCTGGTTCATCGCCAGTGAGCTGTCAATGGAGAAATCACAGAATACTTCATGGTAAGAAAAGAAGCAGTCTGTTCTAAGGTGGGAAGAATCAAAGTAATGAAATGAAAAGTGCAAGGCGTACGTAAGTTTCTGCGTTGAGCAGTGAAGTTCTGGTGTCCACATTAATGCAGCAAGACTGAAATTCAGGTTGGCATACTTACAGATATAAACATGTTTTCCTTTGACACTAAGGTCAAACTAGATATCGTATTCATCACGTGATGGAGCAAGGAATCCACTTTGCATCTTGAATGCTTCTGTAAGACTTGGAAATGCCTGTGGAACTGTGTTCGTGAGCTCCAACATCAGCAGGTCTCCTGTGTCCACATATGTCAGCTGTTATTCTTCTGACAGTGCTCTAAATATGAATCGTTATCCATACCAGAGGCTCAGAACAGTCATAATATATTCTACCAACCGCTGCAACCCCTGCTTCCCAAACCCCCACCTTCCAATAAAAGCATTTAAATAAATCAAATAAAGAAATTTAAAACTAGCTGATGAAATAAAAATAAATATTCACTGTAATCAGAAGATTTTTCATTTAAGAATTCCAAAGATTCTGAATCAAATGAAATGTCACAGCATCACCAGGACGTTTCTACTGCAAGTTAGTAATGTGCTAAAAAACTAAGGACAAATGGTTGATTTTAACTTGATGACAGGAAGGCAGAAATAAGATCCAAAAGGTTTTCTAATAGCCCTTCTCTGATCTTATCTGCTGGATTCAATTCTTTTTACAACACAGTCTCATTGCTGGATGTCAGTAGGATGAAGGTTTTGGATTTTGGATTAATGTCACAGTAAGATCCTAGCTTGGGTGTCATGTGGAACTTCAGCTACTGAAGAAACATTTAAGTCTAAAAAGGAGAACACCTTGCAAGTCATAAGGCTGAATGTGTGCTAAGTAGTGGGGATTGTAAGGGCTTGCATTTTTTTGTTACCTAAAGATCACCTACATTTCTTTTCAGATTTGGCCCTAGATATGTCATAGGTATTTGTGAGATGATGAGGCAATGCTCATCATGCCTTTGCAGGCATCTACAAAGCTCATCTTGGCACTCAAGTGCAAATCAAAACATTGTCCAGATTTTCCCTGAGATCTGTTATTCTCCATTCTTTGGAAACAAACAATCAAAAAACCCAAATGCCACCACCCAGAAAAACAACCAACCAACCCAAACCAGAAGGAACTGGCTGCTAACAAAGACCCTGGAATATTTAGCTAGTGGTCTCATGTTTCCATGCCAAAGAGCTCTTGTTTGTCGAATTATTAAATACCTGACTGCATCTTTAGTTCTGAGGGTGATAGGAGGGATAAGTGTCTCTATTTGGAATGACATGCTACAGAAAATTATTGCTATGTTTTATATATATTTCTCACTGTGGTGCTCCTCTTCCAAAGACAGGTAACAAATCCCAAGTCAAATTGTCTCATATATAAAGACAGGCAGTTTAGAAGGCTGAAGTCATTAGAGGGAAAGGATTTTTCATTTTAGCTGTGAAACTTAATTTCTTTTCACTGTACTCCCTCCTTTGCCTCTGTAAAATATTGATATAGATTATAATTTCTGACAGTGTTGTTGATTTTAACATGTAAGTAGTATCCAACAGCTGAAACAGATGGTGTAATATTGTGATGGGACCTATCACATAGTGACAAGACTGGAAGGTGCATCTGATAGAGTGTATAATTTGGTATAAATGAGAATCTTGAGTCTCAACACTTCTGAAATTAGAGAAAGTTCAGATCTGAACACAAACCTTGCAGCATCATCCCAGTTCTGAATTTCAGCAGTGATTTTTCAAGTGGGGGTGACCGAGCAGCACTGCGTCGTCATAGGGATACGGATGAGAAGGAAACCCTGCCTCAGCCATGGAGCAGAGTACCGAGCGAGCATACGGATTTTAATCCTGCCAGAGGTGGTTTTGTCTCATGTTGCTTCACAGCAGATCCTGCCTTTCCTGTTTTGGAGCGTTTTCCATCTCGGTCGTTAGTGATGACTGCCATCAGACAATTGTGATGGCTGGTTGATCAAAAGTGCAAGTGAAACAGCTTTGCAAACCTTTCGTCATTGTGCTTAAGTCCTTTAGACATTCAATTTGACTCAAGGTTTTTAGAATCATGGACTGGGACTTACTTTCCCTTTAATAAAAGTTTCAGAGTATTCAAAAACTGAGGAACAGTTTCGTGCATGTCTGTGCTTTGTTAGCTTGTTTTTTTTCATAAGCCTTTTTTCCAAAACAGTTGCATTTTTTTCTTGAAGTTTTTCCAGCTGCTGATAGTGTTCAAAATAGCTCTGTGCTACTTGGGATCAAAACTTCTTTGGCAACAAAATAAAGCACAGCGCTAACTGTTTTGTTTCAACAATAGAGTGGGAAATAAGTGAGTAATGTAAAAAAAAATTAAATTATTGGGTGGGCAGGATTCTGGAATTAGTTTGTGAGATGTATCGGTTATCTCCACAGTAAATTACATTTTGGTTTGAAATGCATGTACATGTAAGAAAACAGCAAAGTGTTAAATAGTTACTGTACCTGCGTTGCCCAAATAGCATTTAATCCATCCCACGTCAAATGGTTTGTGGGTAAATGGGTGTTCTGGGAATATCAAGGGCCTACCAAGATAACAGCCGTGCTTTTTACATTTAACTCATCAAGAGGTGAGAAGAAGAAGTGGTTAGTGTCCGGTCAGCTACCCATAAGCAGCAGCCAGGTGCTTCGCCCTTTCCAAATGTACTCTGCATAAGAATGAAACCATGCTACTTGTTTTGCCCATTAGATAGCATTATCTCTGTGGAATGCCAATTCGTATCTCCTTGTGCTGTGCGTGGTTCTCACATATGGGATTTTAATAACCCTCATGCTGTGCTATGAATTCATAAACAGGGTTGATAGAGGGAAAGCGCCACAGGACTTTATTTTTTCATTATTGCTCTTTTGAAAAACAGGGTCTGCAAGATTTTTGCGAGGATCTTGTGACAGAACTGGCAATGGTTTTGCTGCTACCGTGGGGTTATTCCAAAGGGTGGGAATCTGTACGGTGTTCACTTGTGATATACTCTTTCAGAATTGATTTTTGTCACCCTGCAGTTGGTAGCCACTGTAATTCTGCTGTGTTATAGTTGGACCTTTGCAGGTCTGACTGTATGGGGTTTTCCCCCATTTTTCTAGAATGCAATGTGCGTTTGATTTCTGGCAGCATAGCTCTTCTCCCATCTGTCCCAGCCTGTGAAGCTACAGCTTACTGCTCAGTGGTCAATAGCACATGACAGCAGTCTTGTCTTCATTTTTGGAAGAGAGTTGTTCATTCTGGATTAGTGGGGTTTTTTCTTTCTTTTTACCCCTCTCCTAACCCCAGAGTCCATTAGATCTAGTTCCAGTACTGGTGGAGGCACCACTGTTAGTAGCGTTAAAAGAAGCAACAAGAACTCACAGCATCGGATTCCAGGCATGGATGTGATATATATCACCTTGAATTCATTGCTAACAGGCAGTGTGTTGCCTGCCCTTACCCTGTGCTACACTGGCTGGAGTGCAGTTGTGGTTATGGTCTTAGGTCAGTCTGGATTCCACTTTTGTAACCGTGCCTAATAATGTTTTATCAGGTATACGATTTATCAGGTGTAGGCTCCGTGCAGGATTGTGATACAACATGGCAGATCAAATCTTACCAAACCATTTTCATTTTAGGAGTGTTTCTCTCTCCTGCTGTCTTTTGTATGTGCTTTTGGGTGTGAAAGGAGCAGACAGAACCAAGAACAGGCAAGGAAAAGGAGAATAATTTTTCACTGAATATTTAACTTCTAATATTTTGTTGTGGTTTTGCATTGGGATTTATTGGGGGTTGTGCTTTTATTTTTTCATAATTTTTTCATTTATTTTTTCATGTCTTTCATTAGAATTCATCCAATTTTCCCTTGGCTCTTAAAGTGACTGAATATAGAATTATTGAAGAAAATAGGTTAGAAAGAACCTCTGGAGTCCCTCTTGTTCAACATAATCTATAAAAAGGATTAGCATTAAGGTTTAAGTCAGTTCTGTGCTTCATGAGACTTTGGAAACCTACAGAGATGGAGACTCTTCTCGATACCTGTTCTAAAGCTGAATTGCTCTCTGTTACAAAGGTGCATTCCATGAAAAAAGAGAACTTTTTGGGGGGACATACGTAGCCCATCAGTATTTCTTCCTCAGCTCACCTCCCTTGGTCAATTTTAGCCGTAAGGAACACTGTGCATGTCTGAGACCATGTGTGATAGGGTGCTGAACATGTGCACACACACACACATATATATTTTTCTTCATACTGCATCTATAATTCTGCAGTAGTATGACTCAGAGAGAAGAGATGCCAAAGCTTTCACATTTGCTTTGTAAATATTTTCTTATAATGAAATTAATATATCATCTAAACTCCATATCTATCTCTCTCTTGCTGCTTTTAGTTCTGTTTATATATATATGCTTTTACTTTTTGAGTCACTAAGCAGGCAAGAGAACATAGAACTAACATGACTAAAGAAAAGTTTGCTGCAGTCTACTCTTCATAGAAATTAAGAAAAGCAATTTCTATGCAAGCCAAGGTTCATTGCTCTCTGAGCTTTTCCCCCAACATCAGCTCTAACCTGGATGGGCATTTCTTTTGGATGATTACGTTATAATTTGTTGATGACTTCAGTGGAATTTTTGGGGTGTTTGGTTTTTTTTTTACTTAGCTGTATGCCGTAGTCCGTCAGACCTTCTTTGGCAGGGAGGTGGAACTTAGCCTCTCCAGTTCCCCATATGTGGTTGTGAGCCGTTGGTAACTAGAGGTGCAGCAGAGCCTGTAGCATGCAGCAACATTATTATGGAAGGAGGAAGAAAAAGACAGGCACAACCTGTTTGCTGTAGAAAGCATTGGTTTCAAATGTTGAAGCAGGACCATAGCTGAGACCTCTGCTGCTGCCCAGGCAAACGAGCAGCACCATGATAGTGTAATCACACAGAACAGTTTTCTCTGACCTATTTCATTCTATGGTTCTGTGTCTAAATTTATTCTCCAGAGTAGAGTATGTCTTGTGGAGTCCAGCCCTGCACAGATTCTCACCCCAAGCTGGACATGTCACATGAGAAGTTTCCTTGCTGTTTCTCTTGCCACTGAGCTGAGTCTTGTTACAGATAGAAAGCTTTTCCATCTATGATCTGAGAACCCAAATTTCTCTTTCCAAAGTTCAGACATTAGGTGAAGTAATGGCTTCAGTGGTATCAAGTGGCAGTTTTGCTTTTGACTGTAAAGGAGAATATAAATGTGCCATAGGTTTTCCTAGAAAAGCAGCATATAGGTTCATTACAGCAGTATTTTTCTCCTTTGGATGTGTGAAGGACTAAAAATTAATTTCTCTCTTAAAAATTTAAATTATAGGTAGAAGAGCTATATGATTATAACTACCCATTTTGGAGATAGTGTTGTTTATATCTTGCAACTATATCCATGTCAAGCCAGGCTGTATAGTGGAGAAAAGATTGATAGGGTTTATTATTTTCAGTTTTTAATAAGATTTTGTTTTGCAATTGCTTCTAGCATGCTTCACCTCATAACTTACCACCTCATTTTTGTGTGTGTGTTATTCAGCACCTCCTCAGGCCTTGGTCTTGTTCTGAGCTCCATAGTGATGATGCACAGACTTGCACAAGGCCCTGTTGACTTCAGGAACAGTTGACTTCAGTTGAGCTCAGTAAGTTCACTGTGCTTGGGGGCTTTTCCTGAGCAAGGGCTTTTAACTGAGAGAGAAATTGGGCTGGTGTGGAATGTGGTAGTAGCAGAAGGTATGCCATCAAGCTCCTTGAGGAAGGACAACCAATACAGAATGATCTTTGAATTATTTAAAAATCATTTAACCCAGTAGTTCCCTTGAGAGTGCTTACGAAGTCATGGCAGGTAGTGTTAGTCCATGATACAAGCTAGTGCCTGCAATGAAATCTGCACTGATTAAAATTTGGCTGGTGGACATTCACACCGAGGCTATGATGTGAAAGCATGCAGCAGAGAGTATCTGTACAATGATTTTCTCATTTGAAACAGACCTTTAACTTCAGACTTTTAAAATATGCAGGTGTGCTTCAACAGCTTCCATTAATGACTTAAAAGACTTTAAAATAAATCTTCCTAATTATTGAAACAGAACTCTCCAATGCAGTTTAGATTTCTGTCCTATTGTCCAGTGCCATAGAGTTTGAAAGTTCAGCTATCTGAAAACTGGTGGTTTAACCTTGTATCTTTCTGCAACTAAGATGAGTGAAGTATCCTAAAATAAAAGATGTTTAAAACAATTTAATTTTTAAACTACGACCTTGAAATCCAAGTTTTAACCTGAAACGACATTTTTACAGAAGATTTTAAACATCTGTAAAGCTGACAGTCAAAGTAGTAAGTAAATTTTCCCAATACGCCAATAAGGGGAAAAGAAATGAATGTGGCCAGGAGCAAGTATGTATTCCCTTTTAGATAAGGTATCCTGCAATTAAAAACACTGGACTTGGAAAGCTTCTTAAGGCTTACTTCGTCAGGTGAAAAAGCTACTGGTTTTAATGCTATTGTAATAAACCTTATTGTTATTCCTGGCATGGATATTATTTTTTTAATTTCAGAAAAATGGATAATTAACATTTTAGCTTATCACTTTCCTTCCATGCATACAAATAATTTCACAGATAGACCACCAAGAGAGACAAATTAAATAATAGGTCTAGACAGCATGGAACCGAAATAAATTAGAGGTTAGGCTTCCAGGCTGTTAGGTGGATTTTCATGAAAAAAAGAAAAAGGGAATACAAGGTGTTTTTTCTGCCACTTTTTGCTGCTTTCCTCGATATCATTTCCCCATATCAGATTCCAAATAAATTGACTTAAGATGTGAACTTCATATTACAAGTCCCATAATTGGTTTGTGAGCTTAATTTTTTCAAATGTATTTAGATTAGAGGTCTAACAGGGATTCCTGCATCTCTGATCTGGCCAAATAAGTTCCTAAATAATGGCCCATGATTAATGGTGAGTGCTGATAGTAAGAGCTTATTAGAGAAAGCAAACTTGGAACAAATCTGCTGTATACATTATATACTTTACCGCCATCTGTGGTTATTTATAATAAATACAAATTAAAGTCAGCGGGTACAGAGTAACCAATGTTTTACGTAGGCGATAGAATTCCTTAGACATAATCTTACCACAGTTAACTTCATAGTGAAGAATTCCCATTAATTTTTTCAACAGATACTTATTTTAATTTGCAAAATAAAACCAGCTTTTGTGGAGAGAGTCCTTCTGGCCTGGTTGCTTTCAAGGATGTCATTCCACAGTGCACTCTGCAAGGAAGGATGATGTGTTGTAGTTATCTGTGCTCTACTGCCATACGCGATATTGAATGTGAGAAATTGGTTTTGTCCTTTTGTGCTGTTATTCATTCACTATTCAGTCCGTGCACTGAAGTATGTTCCACCCTTTTACGTCTCCTTGAGTTGTAAGTGACATTTTACCTCCTTGTGTTTTGTATTGTTTGCCAAGCAAATATGCCTGTATAGACAATAAAAAAATTCTGTCTTCCTTATTGCCACATACAAAACCCAAAAAAGAAATGCAATATAAAAAGAGGATTGCAGAAGATAGAGTAAACCTAAATGTTATAATATCAGTAACTTGCTGGATCAAGGGGTGGTCTTTTTTTTTCCTGGTAGCAAATATACTGTTGAAAATATGGTTTGGCAGTACAGTGACAAAAGGGGTGACAGCGTTAAGATCAGCTGATTGTCTTGTGTTTGAGGTCATTTCTGAAGTTTGATGGACAGTGTCTGGTTTGAATAGTGCTTGTTCAGTAACTTTTGTGCACAAAATCCAGGAGTCATCAAGTGTTAACGAGAGCAAGTGAGCAATGTGGTGGATATTAAGATAAATGACTTGCTGGATTCAGCAAGCAGCATTTGCTTGGAAGAATTCCTGGCTTTTGAACTATTACAAAGCCATGATATTTCAAAGGCTGTATATTTGCAAATAAGTGATAGATCGAGTGTCACAAACATTCTGGTTATTTATGGTTGTCAGCTAAACTACTGGGATGAAGGTAGGGGTACTCTATAACTAATGTAGTTTGGCTGGTTTTCCCTTTGTGAATAACTGGGAAATTAATTTTTTCACAGGCTGTTTTTCACAGTGAATGTGGTTTTAGTGCCTGCCTTATGAACTTGCTGTATAGGGTGCACATGATGGAGTTTGCCTCCCTCCCATAACAATTAAGCATTCAATCCTCAACTATGTTTGACATGAGCATTTCCACATATGTTCTTGGGCGCATTTGTATTTTTATTCTGACATTTTATACGCCAAAGAAGAGTCTGCTTTTATCTCACACCACCTCCACCCTCTACTCCCCCACCCTCCCCATCCCCCTAAGTTCAGAGGTGTTAATTCTGTGGAGCTGAAATTGTAGACGTCTGTAGGTCTACGGATGTCAGTGTTTCTGGCTACCTACAAGCTGTATTACTATATGCTGGAGTGAATGTACCTGTTTCCATCTGTTTTCTGCTTGGGCAGTTGCAGGTTGAGGAGAAAAGCTATTCTCTCTGCCTGATGCTAAGCTATTTGATTGACATGTCTGATAAATCATTCTTTGCAACAGTTATTTTCTATCCTAACAAATATCTCTAGGTGTTTTGGTTCTTCTCTTTTGCTAGATTTCATTCCCAAACATCATGGGTTATCTTACTGGCTATATAGCGATATTTTACTTTTTTTCAAGTCCTCTTTCCCCTTACATGTTTCTCTTTTAAACACTAAACTACATTCTACCTTTTCATAGCTTGTTTCGGTTCTACTCTGAAATTTTTCTGTCCTCTCTTTTCTTTTGGTATCCTGCTTCCATTTATTTCCTTCCCTTTCTGCAACATTGTCATTCATGTTAATAAGAGCACGTCCCTTTTGCCATGCTGCCTTGGGAGAGGAGAATTTACCAACCACCTGAGACGCAAACTAAAACACAGACAGTGCATGCACAGGTCCTCACATTCCTTCAGGCAGCACCTTAGGGCAAAACTTTATTCACCTGCCACTCTAAAGTCCCACAGGGCTGTTGACCATCAGTCTGCTGGTGCTCTGCCTCTGCTGGGTCTATCTGTTGTACTTGGCACAGTGAATCTGGCAGCTTCCTTCTTTCATTAACCATGATGTTAATGAAACATCTACATCTCCATGTAGAGACAGAACAATTTTTCCTGTTCTTTATTTATTCTCTGCCGCCTTTCTATTTTTGAGTCTTTTTTACGAATAGAGGTATTAGGACTCTTTAAATAGTTTATTATTCCAGAAGAAAATACTGGTGTAGGCTTATTTAAAAATACATCGGTTTCAATCATGTTTCAGCTGGAAATCAGGAAAAAATGAAAGGAACTGTTCTGTAATAGGAACTAGCATGCTTTAATCTTTTCATAATACAGAAAAACGTTCAATTAAAGGAGCATTTTAAGTCCATTTTAGAAAACTATTTAAATATGATTTTTTAAAAATAGAAAATTAAAATATTTTTATTAAGCTGGGCCTGATTTTACTCAAATTTTATTTAATGGGGTTATCAAGAGGGGTCTTATCTTTGACATTTCAATTATTTTTGTTTTATATTAGACTAGGGGAAAATTCATGAAAAGACCTGTTTTTCTTCTTTATAGATCATATACTTGGCTCTGTTGCTACTCAGAGTTTTCTCACATATGATTGGGGCATTTATTTTTCAGCTCTCAGTATCATGAGATGAATTCGATTCTTGCCTTGTTTCAAAGCTGCCCATATTGTTCCCAAGAGCAGCAACAAAATCAACAACATTTTGGTGAGCATTTGCTCTGCTGTATCTTGAAAGAGGTATGAGCTGGCATGGAGACTGGAGCCGTCTTGAAAGTGAGAAAGATGATGCTGCATCACTTGTCACCGTGGTTTATCTTTGGAAGGTTTGGGTTTATGTTTTTTTTTTTTTCTTTCCATGAGAAAGAAAGCTCAGAATCTCAAAAATACACTTGCTGAATGAAAGCTTAGATGGTGCTGAAGACTGGCATGCAGGTGTCAACCTCTGCCCAAGTATGAGCTTACTTCCCTTTCTGTCTCTTTACCACTGACATCAGGAATTCACAAGGTACTTATTCAAGCAAAGGGCTGATACAGCCCTTTTATGGAGCTGTAACATCCGTTGCAAATCAAAGAATAGCAGTTCTGTAACAACGGGGTCAGTGTATATAGAAAGAATTTCAGTGATGGTTATTTATTCAGTCTCTTACCGCAAGATTAGTCCCATTATGTGGCTCCTATGCATTCCTTTCCAATTCATTCAGTTTAAATAAAAACTTGCTGCTAGCACATATATACCTATCAGTGACAGTCATCTAAATAAAATATCCCAGGTGCTTGATTCTCAGGAAGAATCTTCTGAAGAGTCAGATCATATTCTATTTATTTGGAAATGGGATGCGTGCTGACATAGGGCCTATTTCAAAACAACATTGAAATGTTAAAATCTTTATGAAATCTTAACATTAAATTTTATGAAGACAGAGATGTTTGCTGGGATGTGATGCCGAGGGCCAGGATCAAAATCAACTGTTGAAGATTAAAAAAACACAATACTACCACAGAGGGAAGCAGGAACAACCACAAACTTGGAGTAATCAGACCTGGTTTTTTTTATTGTTTTTATTTTTATTGCTTCATTTTAGTTATATAATGTGATTTATATACGCGACATCCGAGTGCTGTATTAAATTGATAGCTCTTGCTGGGTGAACACGCAAGTACTATCTTTCTTTTCTTTAAATGTGCTGAATTTTGTCTTAGAGAAGCCTGGCAAATCTTTCCTCCCAGTCAGAGGTCTGAAGAAAGTGAGTAAGTGTAGATAAAACCAGCTTGGTTAATCATCACTGAAACACAGGAAAAATTATAATATTTTTTTTCTCGTAAAGTAGAGAAAAGCAATAAAAACAATGCCAGACGGTTAATGCCTCTCTTGTACCTTTCATTTCAAAGACCTCAAAAGAACATCAAGAAGAATAAAGGCAAAATCTATTCCCTATTGGCATCATTATAAATGCTGTATCCTCTAAAACTCTAAAGACATCCAAGAAGAGTAGAAGAATAAATGGCATTGAAATAAAGAAAGTCTCTCTGGAGCTTTGCTCAATCGGCTTTGTTAGAATTCACTCAAATAGGATGATTATAAGAAAAGATCTCATTTGTTTCAACATTAAAGGAGCAAATTAATATGTGGCGAGCCGCTAATAATTGCCTCATTATGTAGTGAATGGGCATTGCATCCAATTTACAAAATTACAATCATATTGTTAAAGGAACAATTGGGAAAGTTTAATCTGAATTTCCGAACTATCTGTATGATTAGTTGTGGGATTCACAGAGTGAAGCAGAGTTGGTGGGTGGAGTGAGCTCTCCAGCACACTGCCAGCCTATAGAGCTGAGATGTCACAAGAGAAATTCAGCTTTTCATTAGTGTAAATTATCTCTGCACAGGTCCTGAGCTAGATTTGGTCCAACTGGAGAGTAAGTCTGACGGTCTCTGCTAAGACGGGAGCTTGGCGTGTAAGTGGTATGTCAAGACATTATTTTATTAGACTCCAGTGACTTGCGCTGATGTTTTGGCCAAGAGGTTAGGAGACCTTGCCGGAGGTTATCCCCGCTTGGGACTTCAGCAGACCTACATGTCTGTGGTTGGGAAACTTGGTGATGCAGGATCTGTGCCATTGGGAAACCCACCCATACAAGTGGTCCTGTAGCTGGAATTTCAGTCTCTTGGTGGAGACATTTGAAATGGTGGGGGAGTTGTTTCCAATTGGAAAGTAACCAATTTTCCAAATGTCAAAATCTTCTGTGGAAGAGAATCATGTGTTGTGACCTACTTCTAGCTAGATTTGCTTGTGACCTTTTCTAATTCTGGCTGTTTTTGTTATTTAATGGTTTGACCTTTGATTCTGTGAAGCCACTTCAGTGCTAAATGCAAAGATTTAATAACTAGAACTGTTTGATAAGTGACCTTTATTACACAGCTATTTCTTTGCTTGAGATATAGCACTGTTTTGCAAGTTCTAATTCACAGTTTTAATTATCTTTTCTATTGTCTGTAAGCTTGCACAGGGAATAGAAAGGTCAGATATTTCATTTTCTTTACTGATTAAAATATAAGTGTTCCTCAGCAGTTACAATGTATCATTCAGGAAAACGATGGGACCATTTGTCAGAATCATGCCCAGCTGCTCTGCTGAGGACTTCCACATCCTTCTGGTCAGTGACAAAATGAATAATTTTCTGAAAGCAATAACAGCTCAGCCCCTGCAGTGTGAGGAGGAGAAATACGTGTCTAAATACATAAAAAGAGGAGAAAAGGTGAATGGTTCTCTATGTCTTTTCCTTAAGCTCATATATCTATAATGCAAGTGAATGAAGATCATGTGAAAAGGTACAGCTGCACCCCTAAAGTTCTCTAACCAGAGAGCACAAACAGTGTCAGATAGGTTTCTGCCCATGAGTACCAATCCCATTACCGTTGGACCATCTCTGTAGAGGAGAGGGCAGCCTGGTCTGCCTGCCAGACCCATTTTTGGTTTCTCTGATAAGGCTGCGGATGACTGAATGTTTAATTACTATCTTGGTGTTTGTGATGTGAACACCTGTAAACGGTTACTGTTAGTTGCAAAACAGAATAGCAAGATGGCACATTTTCTCTAATTCTCCAGTTCTTGTCTCTTTGTGTTCTGGTTCCTGTGCATAAGAATTGTCTCTCTGCTTCTATTTATCCTTAATACAAACAACACAGCAACTTAAATGGAAAAGTGATAGTTCTATATACAGGTTAGGTCTATCGTGGTCAACCTTGCAGTCAAAAATCTGCATATGGGAAAAGGGTGTGAGGGATGTACGACCCCAGTGTGTGGCATGAGCAGGGACAACAGTACATCACGCCAGCTCCTCAAGGGTCATAGGGGGGTGTCAGCTCTATACTAGTTCAGTAGCAGAAGCAGCAGCCTCAGCTACCCAAGTGCTTCCCAATTCTGACCCCTTGGGCACCCAAATCCCTGTGCCTGAATAGCTTCTGGGGGAGCCACCCGGCAGAGAATCTGAGCAGCTTTTGAGTCTTAAAGTGGTGGGACATCCATATATGAGCTAGGATGTAATAACAGAGGGGAATCTCACATTAGCTGCTGTATGTGGATTACTGAAACTGCTCCTTTTGTCTGTGATACTTTTATACCAACACCGCAAGCTGCTGACCTGTCTCCATATGGGGGTTCAACAAATGAATGTCGTCGTGTTTTCTCCTCCGACGAGGAAGATATGATGCAAAAAGATACTGAAGTCAGTGGTTGATTCTGGAATCAGTGGAATGTCTGTCACAAATGTTATTTGTTAGGAGACGAACACTCCTAACACTCTCTGGGATCTCTGTTGGGAAATATGCATATTAGGACATGTAAAAATTCTCTACAATGTAAAAAATATTTATTCTGAGATAGGGCTGAGAGGGGTTAAGCCTCTGCGTCTATTGAAGAAGAGCAGATTATATGTTGACCTAGTGCAGACATTCAATATTATGAAAGCGCTTTATAAACTGGAACAAGATAAATGAATCACAACAAAAGAGCTAGAAAACCGGGGGACACAATTTCAGGAGTGAGTGTACTCAGTTTATTCGAGCAGAACAGTTACACTCAGTGAATAGAAAATGTGTAATGCATTTCTAACTGAGGTCAAAAAATCAAACAATTCTGAATTTAAGAGAGTAGCTCCATTTTAATGGAGAAGGAAGAATATTGTGAAAAAAAAAAAAAACTCCACCAAGAAAAAACTACACTGAGGCTGAGACAGATTTAAATGGGACCAGATTCTTGACCAGATTGGCTTTTCCTATCTAGCAGTTACATATTTAGCATTTGTTAGTTTGAAAATTCACCCTGTTAGCTATAAATTAATCTACTGGGACTTTAACAATTCACTTCATATTAGGATGTGTGTTATGCTTATGGATTTGTTTAGGTCACCCTGCCATGTCCTCATAATGTATCTTAGAGAGGTTTTCTGTAACTAAGCGGTAAACAGAAAGACTGTTGTGTTCAGCTGTTTCTCCTGGGATTTCATCCCTGCTGTCAGAGAGCTATGCAGGACAGCTCTCTAAACAACAGCTGTAAAAAAAATACATGGTGTTCTGTAAAGGAAACATTGCAAATGCTTTTGCATGCAGTCAGGCATCTTTAACTCCTGATGAAATGAGGAAAAAACGTTTTCATGAACCACTCATGTAGAGAAATCAAACCAATCATAACAGGGAAATCAAACTTTTGCAATGTGAGATTTATTGCAGAAGTCTTGCAGGATGCACCTTAGTTCAGTACAGTATTTGTCAACCAAAAGATGAGATATTTTAGCTGGTATAATTTGTCTCACTTCAGATGTTTATCTCTTGTCTTTATATAATGCATTGTTATCAAAGAAATTTGATGTTTTGTCAGCCACCATGTCCTAAGGTTATAGTGGCCAAACGTGGCCAGGATATTCATTCGCATCAGCTAAATGAGGTGTGATTTTGAAGGGAAATAACCACAACTCTGTCCAGAAAAGCACCTAGCATCCTGTCAGGCTAAATGTCCAAAGAACACGAAGGGAATTATTCCTAACAAACATTAAACTGAAGTCACTGGCTCCCAATTGGGAGCAAGTCTGTGACCATGCTGTAGATGTAGTCTGTGACCAATTGCAGGTGATCCATGGCCTGATTGTCTTCCTTAGGGGTTTTTTATGGCTTTAGTTTTCATTTGATTTAGATTTCTAAGCAAACTTTTCATGCAATCCAAGTTAAATACAGGCGTTTCCTTTTACTTTGTTGGTACAAAAGAACCAAAAGACATCTACTATTTATACTCTGACAAACAATGGGTCCCTATATCTCAGTTAGACAGATGACCGTTACTATTTTCAATTCATACTGGAGAAATAGTACCCTAGAATGTGGTCAGGAAATATTGCCTTTGACTTCAGTTTGCCCAGGATTATGTTCCTAATTCACGTGTCACCAGTCCATCTGCCTCTCATTTTTCATGGGTCATAACCATTCTCTGGAGAGAACAATGTATTCCTCTGTCTGTATCTCCCTTCCAACTACAAGATTTTCGTAGTACTAGTTTGCTTTTTAGAGTTACATCCCGTGTTTGACTTTTACCACAAACTTGGGAACTATTCATTCAGACACATAAACACACTCAAAGTATGGTTAAATTTCCAGCGTTACTTTTCCTGTACTTTTTTCCTATTGCTGACAACACCTTGTTAAAAGAGAAGGCGGCATTGATCTAAATATTGTTTCTGCTGTTTCATTCTTTCATTGTTTTCTAACAGAAAGAGTAGCATTTAGAAGAAAGAAAAGGAATGATTATTTTTCTAGTTGACTTTGCAAGGTGGAAAACAAAGAAAAAGATTGGAACTGCCTAGTTCACTGTAAAGGATTGCATTCAGAGCTTGGTGGTGGTAGGGTTTTCTACCAGCAGTACCACGTGGGAATTGTTGGGGTTTTTTGAAGAGAAGCATTGCTATCAATTTGTTGGACTGTGCCTGTCTTTCTCTTAAATGAATTTCCAGTCTTCATGCCTTACAGAGAAAGACTTGCCGTGTACTTTTGTTTTCTTTCTTCCAGCCTCTACAGCTTGACTGTGACCTCTGTGCCATTGTTTCAAATTCAGGACAGATGGCTGGCCAGAAGGTGGGAGCTGAGATAGACAAGTCCTCCTGCATATGGAGGATGAACAATGCTCCCACAAAGGGCTACGAGGAGGATGTTGGGAAGAGGACAACTGTAAGAATGGTCTCTCACACAAGCGTGCCTCTCCTGCTCAAGAATCCTGAGTACTTTTTCAAAGAAACCAACAACACTGTTTACGTGATCTGGGGACCTTTTCGCAACATGAGAAAGGATGGAAATGGCATTGTGTACAACATGCTGAAGAAAACTGTTGACAACTATCCAACTGCCAAGATCTATGTGACAACGGAAAAGCGCATGAGTTACTGCGATGCAGTATTTAAGAAGGAGACGGGAAAAGACCGGTAAGTCCTAAACGTGAACAATTATAATGTTTGACAAAAAATACATGAGAGAAGTCCATGCCAGATGCCAGCTACTAAAAAAGTCCTCAGATATGTTTTTAATGGATTGTTATATGATTTTGACTGTTATAAGCACTTGATGAGGCAGCAGCTAGGCCCCATTTACCCCACCTACGCTACCTTCTGTTCTTTCCGTTTCTGTTGGCTTGAGTCCCAAAAACATTGGATGTCTTCCTGAAATGTTTTCAAAGCTGTGTGGTTTTTTTTCAGCTCAATTTACTATTAATTAAATTGACATTTTATTTGAAGAGCATAATCCTACACAAACAACATTTCCAAATGCACAACCTCGGGATAACTCTGGATTTTATATTTTCTTCTCTGTTGAGATTCACTGCAGCTTTTCTTCAAACACAGATCTCAGGGTTATGCATTATTTCTATTTCTTAGTGAAAATGGATCATCAATGATACTGTAATGGATTTAGGTTTTTACCAGAATTATGCTGAAATTATATTTTCCATGCCTGAGAATGTGCAATGTTGAAACTTGGTTAGAGTTGATGTTTTTCTTTTTTAAAAGCTGTTGCAACATAGGGAAGGACTTGCTCCTCAGCTTGTTCACCATGTGCATGTGTTGCTTCTTTGATTCCAGAGTCAGAGGGAGCTCCTGTGTGTCATAAGGGTGTCAAGGTTATTATGGCTTCTTTAGTTTAACTGAACAAGCTGATGAACAGAGGCTAATAGAGAAAATACACAAGATCTTAAAAAATGTCCACTAATAATCCAAGTCATTTGGTTTACATATTAATCAAAATAAATATGATCATGGGTACACTATTGCGTGGCTAAACATAAATTTGTTTATATTTATGCATCTTCCATGTTAACAGTCAGTCAGGTCGCAGTGACTTTACAATACTTTATCAAAATCCTTATTGTGATACCAGACCTTAGTATATTCTACCAAAAAACCTCATCATTCAGAAGTATCCCATCTCCAGCCTAATCCATTCCTCTTCAACAATTCGCCCATCTCAAGGTTTTACTATTATGCAATTAACACAATACAAATGCTTCTTTTCATGTCAAAGGCAGATTGAACTTCTGTTCTCCTGGTGCTGATGAACAAAGTTCTTAAGCAGCCTAATGTCAAAGTGGCCCAATTTCTTTCTCCTTAATCCATTACAACAACTAAAAGTTTCACATTGCAATTAGAGGCAAACTGTAAAGAGCCTGCCTTGTGACCCACATCACATTGCGTTTGCACGTACTTGCCTTTAACACGGAGGAAAAAAACCAAACCAACAACAAAACCCCCCCAGAAAACAAAGGAACAAAAAAGCCCTCTGAAAACCAAACTACCACTGCAGCTTTTATTTTTAGTCCTACTTCTCCACAGCAAATACTTGTTTTTGACATCATTTAGTGCTCTTGTCAGACAGAAACAAGGGAAACAATTGACGTGTCACCAGCCAACACCTTCTGTATCACCAGAAAACATCCTGCACTTCCCTACTTATCAGGGGACCTCAGTTTGGAAACTGTTTCATTTGTTGAACCATCTTCAATTCACAGGACCCGTCTGCTGTTTCTAGGGAGGGTCATGAGGCTGTTAGAGACATGTGGCATTTGTGGAAGCAGTAAAAGGAGAGCACAAGAGATTTGTGGGTGATGAAAATAGTTTCGCACATTGTGCCAGACTATTATGATGCTGAGACAGACTCGGGTTCCTCAGCCAAATATTCCTTCAGTTCCTCAGAGAAACATCAACTCTTGCTTACAATAATAGACTGAACAAAAGTCTGTTTCAGCATGTTCCCAGCAGAGTTTGGAAGGAAACTAAATTCAACTAATATTTAAAAATGTACTGAGTGGACTGTAACGGGGCTGTTTTAGTTTAATCCTAAAGTGCTGTCCTGAGGTACAGTGTATGCTACTAATGCATAGTAAAATTGCAACAGCTTTCGAGTCTGTCAAGCCTTTAATGGGCTTTCGATTTCGACTCTTTGATGTACCATCTTTTTAGGTAATTAGTAGGACTTTTCAGTAGTTTCATCCTAGTGCTGATCAAGTTTTAAAGAATGTTACGAGAAGCAGCTAACAGGTACATGCTGCAGTCACTTCTCTACTGTAGAAAAGCTTTAGTCCTGCACCGCCAATGTGGGCGCATCATCCCTGACTTCACTGAGTGCAGGTTCAAAACCCAGAGCTTTGGTATTGACACATTACTTATTGGCTCATGGAAGAAACAAGAATTGCCTCTAAATAACATCCAATGAGCAAGTTTGTTTGTTTCACAATGAAGCATTTTTTAATTCTACAGCCATACAAGAAATACCCTCTGACATGGGCTATCCACGCTGGAGAATTAACCTTGCATGCGGCGTTATGAATCTGGGGGACATATGTTCTTTCTGAGAGTCTTCATTAGTGAGGCATTTGAATTCAAGGCAGCAAATGCTCATCCACTTTGAATAATTGTTGCACATAAATAATATTCATTACCAGACATTCACAATTTTTCATTAATGCATTTTACTTGGTAGTTCCCCGGAGAGAGCATAAAGCTGGAAGCTTCTTCCAGTACTTCACTAATATTTTGGTATATTATACGTATTGAGTCAAGTGAAAGGATTTAAAGAAACATTAGGTAATTACTAAGTTTAGCATTTTTGTATGTACCTCAGCCCAGGTAGGTGGTTCTAAAACCATCTATATCTTTGCCATGCGTTAGAAATACAATGTAATACGATATAACAACATTTAATTGGTAAAAACAGAGAAAAACCGTAGTCTTCATTAAAGCAGCAGAGCTAATTCTAGTCTGATAAAGTGCACTGAACAGCCCTAAATAGGTTTTAATTAGCTGGCACCGAAGCCGCACCACCCTTAGGGAGGGTAAAATTAATGAAAACTAGCAGCAAATAGATCAATGTTACTGGATGTTGTTGCCTTAGGTGAAGGTGATGAGGAATAGAAGAAGTGTCTTTCAAGAATCGTTTTGAAAACAGTCTGCATTAAAAGTCACTTTCGAAAAGCAATGATAGAACAAATCTCTGCTAATATCAGTGGAACAGTCTAATACCATCCAGACTGCATTTGTGTTTATACTACAAACATCTCAGACTAACCACTCAGCCCTGTACGTCCGAGTAGTGCCTCTCATGGCACAGCTCCAACATCCCCTCTTGGGGCTGGTGGTGTGATCAGACCGCTCCTGTCCCACTGCACATGGAGGACGTTGAGCCCCAGCAAACAGCCAGTACTGCAGGTGCTGATACTGCTCAAAACAGAGCTTAAATTGGTGTTTGCGGCCACTCTGAACAAATAACTACTGAAAAGAGTCTGCTGAGCTTTGCTGAGGAGATGTATTCTGAGCTCTTAAAATTCCCATAAAGAGACATGAGATAACGTTCCGAAACCCAGCCAGTTTGGAGGGCAATTCTTTCCATACGCTCTGTCTTAATTCTGATAACAGCCATCCCATACCAAAAGAATTCAGTTCATCTCAACAACATTTTGAGATTATTGGCTATACAAGCATGTCTACGGGAGGCAGGTTCACTGAGCCACAGTTGCAGTCAGATGGCTGTTTCTGAAGGATTTTTGTTAATATCTTGGACAATTCTGAAGAAATTTAATTGCTTTTGTGCTTCTCTTCCGGAAGTTCTTAGTTTCCTCTGTTCGTGCCAGATGGTGCTATGTGTTAGGTTGTGAGAAAGCTGTTTTATCATTTGAGGCAGGAAGATGGATGATTCTGATCACTGACTTCCGCATCAAGATTCAAAGTTTGGGGGTGTCTCAACCTGCTATTGTACCTAGTTCTGCTCACTAATTAGTATTACTCTGGCAATATATGAGTTCTATATTATATCTCTGTCATTGAGATCTAACAAATTATAGTAATCTAAAGTGCGGATTGACACTGTTAGACAACTGCAGTCATCACAGCTTCACCTCAGCTAATAGGTGGTTTTTGATGTGTCTGACTAATCTACACGAGGCTGTAGCCTGGTAAAAATATAATTGAAATGAATAAATGAAATTACGTTTTCTGCGGCTCAAATTCTGTTGTCTGGTGATACTCTCTGTGAGAACTCCTCAGTGTTTCATGCCATATTTCTGGTTGTTGGCTTCAATTAAATATTTTAGTAACGCTATTTTTACTTTTGCACTCACATATATGTATTAGTTTTCCTATCAAGGCCATTCAAAGACAATATAAAATCTTAGCTGGTGTTAGGTGATGTTTGCAGAAAGCAGTTTTTCGTTGGGAGAGATGTGAACATTGGCACTGAATCTGGCTCAGAGAGTTAGATTTTGGGACTTGGGAACTATGTCCCATCAGAGCTTTGTAATAACATGTCTCTAAAAAAAGAAAAATTCTGGAAGATGAGTAGATGTTCATGTGATGAAGCAGAATTAGGGAATATCAGCACCTTTACAGAACTGGAAGAAAATGATAGAAAAATTGATTCAGACTGACAGAGAAAATGTATAATGCCTGTTGAAACATTTTTAAGGACAAAAATGAATTGTCGTTTACGTTTTGATACAATCTTTATCATAATGATGCAGTGTCTGGTCCTGAACCAATAAAGTCAGCGAAAAGTTCTCAGCTATCTTTGAGCATCACAGCAGACCCCAAAATACTGTTTTATGTAGGGAGCATTTTTCAAGTGCTTGATGATGGATCTTTCTTGAACCATTGCTTGGCACTTCTTTCTTTTTATAAAGTAATTCCTTCAAAAAATGCTAATGGGCTTGTCCATCTTCATTCATGGAGAGTTTAAATAGTTACATTGGTAGCTAAGACTGCTTTATTACCAGAAAAAACAAGGGGCTAAAGCATGAAACCTTAATGAAATAAATAGATTTTTCATTATAAAACACTTAAAACCTCAACATCTATTGCTGTTTGTGGTCAATCACGGACGGCTAACAACTGTTTTGGGGTTTATCTTCGCTCTTCCATTTCCTGGTAAAACACCAGTTGTTCCTGAGTGTCCTAGACTTATTCCCTGCAGCCCATTAGTAACTGCATTTATATTTCTTTATGAAGATTTTCCTAATTAAGAGTAACGTTTTCCTCTATTAGGCAGATGGAACTCAATAGAAGTCCATTTTTTATTAACATGCCAGTCAGTGGTGTACAAAGCACCAGCACTCTTGTTAAGACACAGCTCCTACTACATTACACTAATTACATAGTAAAGTGAAACTTTATTTAAAAAAATGAATATTAGCTAATATTTTGTGCTAGAACTGTGGATACATAGATTGGTGTCAGCGCAAATACCTATTTATTTTGTGCTTATTGCTGGCTTTAGCCAAGGAGTTCTTTCTTCTACCTTTAGGTCAAGAAATGCACACTCAGAATCTACTTCACCTTTGTGCATTTTCACGTGTTCTTTGAATTAATCCAACATCTATTGCTCTTAATTTATCACATCATCTTTAAGTGCCGCTGTTTTCTGCTCCTGACAAGCCCTATGTTAAACCTTTATACAGTGGTATTGTCCTAATTACGTGCCTACCTTTTCCACTGTGTCCTTTAAATAGTCTGCTGCTTTTACGGTCATGAGAGTATTGCTGGTATCTCTCATGAGCAACACTGGGATTGCAGATGTAGATGGGATTCTGCTTTGACGATTCTTGCATCCCATGAACATACACCTTTTAAAAGGTGTCATTTAGTGATTCGTGAGCTAGCAATCCTGGTAGCACTGTGGATCACAGTGGTTCCAGTTTTTCTGCTGGTAGTGAAGGCATTTATAGTTGCAAAGGCAGAAATTTTAGAAGGAAAAGTTAGCAGAGGCATAGATTGAGAACGAAGCCTTTGGTATTCATAGAAGCTTCACTGTATCGTCTTTCATAGCTCAACTTTTTTGATTTTTCAGATCACAGTGTTAAATTAGACCTTGATTTTCCTAAAGGAGCTTAAAATTTTAAGGGAACAGAACCAATTTTTTAAAAATCAAGAAAATAATCTTTATTTTTGACTGAACCTTGCTGCCAGCTGAAATAGTTTTCTTTAAAAACACAGAGGGATTGAAGTGAAGTCTATACTTGTCACCAGCTGTCAAACAGATATATTTCTAAAACATATTAAACACATTAGAAAACAAATGCAATGTTGCTATTCCTTTAGCATGACACCTGTCAGTTACTGATAACTGTGGGATGTCTCATGGAAGCTCCCTAAAGTGCTCTGAGCCATATTTACAGTGTTTAGCAAAGGACAACATACTGCAGTCAGACTGTGCGAGTTGCACTGGGAGATTTTGTGAAAAAGAGTTGCTGCTCTATAGCAGGACAGCAACTGTAGGAAGCCGGGAATAAAACAGTACAGTGATTTTAGTGCTACAGAGAGAGAGGAGTTTCTGTACATCTGTCCACTCACTAGCTAGTAAAACTTACTAGAAAAGACTTTTGTAAGCAAACGTGTATGGATGATGTCAAGAAAAGATTGTCTTCTCAAAGCTTTGAGCAAGTAGGCAACTCGGCAAAAGAAAAACTGTTTCAAAGTAGAAATAATTTAGCCTGAACTGATGCTGGAGTTAATGTAGAAATATTAAAATGTAGAAAGATTAGTAAACAAATACTACACTGAAAATTTAATTGGTAAGAAAACAAACCTGCGTGAGACTTCATGCACAGAGGTGGGAGGAAAACTGGGGGGAAATGGTGAAATTTTGTGTCTCATCCAATTAATTTAGAACTCAGTGTTAACTAGGTGGTTGCTTATGCTCATCTTCAATATGTGTTTTTACCCGTATTAAAACGAAAAAAATACATTGTTGTATTTATATGTCTGTTATCACGTATCCCATATAAAAAATTCAGGCTGCAATGTCAGAGCAGTGAAACTGTACAGATATATATATATATGTGCGCACATGGACTTACAGCACATCTTTGAGGGTAACTCAGGATTCACAGCCACGCTTCTCGGAACACTTGATGTGCTATGGCAATACGGTACAACCTGCGTTTAGAAAACAGTCGTTGACTACATCCTACGCAGTTCCTGTGATACTCAGATTCTCTGAGCTTTTAACAGTGAGGCGGCTATGCATTCGAAGAGTTATTTGCACAGGAGCAGCATGAACATTTTTTCTAAGGCATTCACACCTTCAAAAGGTTTTTGGAAGCTGTAACAGTTTGGGAAAACATATCTACAACTGCAGGGATTTATTACGAATTTCAAGAATTGTCCTCAACAGTTTGCCTGATGTCTTGGATTCTGATCAGCATGTAGTTTATTTTGGGTGTGACGCTTGGTTTTCTACACAGATGTTTGAGGATTCAGCCGTTCTATTTTCAAGATTTTTGTAAACAGTTCTTGTTGGTAGTAGCTTTTGGTACAGTTGGGACCACCACTGCTCATCTCAGAACCTGAGCAACCCTATCCAGTACAATAGTATTTAGTAAACATGCAACTGCAATAGAAGAAAAGGTTTCTAAATGCTGTATTTGTTCATTTGCTGTTACTATCCCATCCTGATTTTTGGAGGCTTCTTCTAATTTTTGAAAGTCAGTCATCCCAGCAAGCATATCCTCTCTGCTCTAGTCATACTGGTGATAGAAAGGAGGCATGAACTCCCTGTCTAATGGCATTCTCTATATGACTTCTTAAAAGTTCCAGGATTTATCATAGAATCGCAGAATGGTTCAGGCTGGAAGGGACGTTGAAGATCACCAAGTTCCAACGGTCATGCCATATGGGCAGGGACACTTTCCACTAGACCAGGTTGCTCAAAGCCCCGTCCAACCCGGCCTTGAACACTTTCAGGGAGGGAGCATCCACAGCTTCTCTGGGCAACCTGTTCCAGTGCCTCACCACCCTCATAGCGAAGAATTTCTTCCTTACACCTAGTCTAAATCTACCCTCTTTGAGTTTAAAGCTGTTACCCCTTGTCCTGTCACCAGATACCCTTGTAAACGGTTCCTCTCCAGCTTTCTTGTTGCCCTGCTTTAGTTACTGGAAGACTGCTATAAGGTCTCCCTGGAGCCTTCTGTTCTCCAGGCTGAGCAACTCCAACTCTTTCAGCCTGTCCTGATAGGGGAGGTGCTCCAGCCACTCAATCATCTGAGGCTGTCTAACCTGTTTTCAGCCAAACACGGTAATGTTCCAGCACTTCCTTCTATGTGAAGATAACAATAGTGTCTTGACATTTTACAATCAATCAACATATTAGGGAAAG
>NW_010392376.1:125167-130922 GCF_000710305.1 Buceros rhinoceros silvestris | reverse complement strand
GAAAGAAAATAATCTAAAGAGTATTTGCAGAGCGGTATTCCTCTAGAAGAATAGTTTTAGTTTCAATCTTTTCAAGCACTGTTTGTTTTCCTATCCTGTGTCCATCCGTCTTAGCATTGTTTCCACACCTTCCTCCAGTCCTTTAAGAAATGTGGCTAGCATGTGTCATGTATAACTTTTTCTTTTATCGGGGACAACTGGGTCTTTGCCAGCTGGAGCATAGTGCTTCTGGTTTTTTGCTCTGTCTTTCTGTGCCACCCTGATTTTACGTTAGTGATGACAATGTTGAAATATATCCTGTATTTGGAGTAGAAGAAAGCAGTGGTCTTTATCTCCTCCAGGCTTATTTTGTGGTCTTAAATTGCTTTTACCTCCTCTTCCAAGAAAGCAGTCTTCAGCAGAGCTGGATCTCAGCTGCACTGTACAGATCCCACCAGGGACTCTCAGCTGCAGTGGCATCCCAGAGCCTTCTCATTCCTAGAGTTATTTCGGGTCCCAATCATGGAGAGCCTTGTGGATATGAAGCTTCATTTAACATTATGTAGGATATCCTCAGGATATCCTCAAGCTTTATGTACTGCCTTGACCTGTCTAAGTACTGGTGGCTTCTTGCCAAGCTATACTGCTTTGCTGGGTCAGGGGAGAGGCAATGGGTGAGTAACTAAAGCCAGTTCATTCTCAGTAGGAAATAGAGTATTTCAGGTGATATTCCTGGATATGGTTTAACATGGTGCTCAGGGATGATATATTCAGGGAAAGTTTATTCCAGTTTCACTTCCAAGCTTTTAATTCTTGATCAATTAAAAGTTTTCCTCTGTTTTAAAAATAATAACCACAAATTTCGTATGTATTTGAGCAGTTTCAGGATAGCAGTAGCAAGAGCAGTTCCACATGGTTTCCTGAAAACTTCTGTCTATACCAGGACTGATACTGGCATATATTATAAGTATTTTCTTCATTATTGCTTTACATTTTCCCCTGAGGCTATCATTGATTTCAGTACCGTGGTCATCATTATACTAAAATGGTGTCATTAATACATGGGTGTCCATGGGTAGATTATAATAGAAAGTTTCAAAATAATTGCCCACTAATGTGAGAGGTGGAAGTATGTATAGGATTATATTGCTTGTAATGTAACCATTAAAATAACAATTATGTGGTAATGAAAAGACTGATTATGCTTTAGTTTATCTTTACATAATGTTAATAGTGAATTAAAATGGAATTAAGATATTTTGGTATTTGTATATCCAGATCAGACTACACTGATTTTTAAACACGCAGTAAGATTACCCCACCACCACCACCCCCAGTTTTCAACACTTTTCAGAACTGTTTTCTAAACATAATGGCATAGTTGGATGTTACCTTTAAATGCCAAATATGTGGAAGTGGGAATTATATAATCTAATCTGTTTCACTCCAAACCAGAATTAAGAGATATGAATTAAGCAGTTATGAACTAAGCATTAAAAATATAATTGCATTGATTTTTCTAGGTACTTTACTGAATGACATCAACAGAAAATGTCTTTGGTCTAACAGTGTAGAGTATTTAATTATTTTACGTAATTGCTTACATTTCAGAAAAAAATGGCTTGCTTTCTGTATTCAATGAGTGAATGACTTGGCCTCCTGCCATTCCTCCGCTGCCCACTGTCCTATCCGCTATGTACTCAGGCGAGTATACCTGACTGGGAGGTAAAGACGGTGATAGAAGGGGCTGAGGAGAGCAACAGGTACAGCTGTCAGCCTCACCACTGCCAGAAGTCCATAGCAGCCTGGTTTCCCCACCGAGGGGGTAAAGAAAGCCCTTCCCTTTGAGAGGAGGGGATTGTGGACTTTCTACCACACTCCCTGCTGCTCTTGCCCATAGCAGATGGGAAAGCTAAGCCATAGCCAGGCTGCTGGGGTGAGAGCACTACAGAAGAGAGTAAGGCAGGAGGCCAGCTGAGGTATTTAGTTCATCCACCTACAGGATTGTCTCCTTGGCGATGATGGTTCTTGTGTCTTTGCATACCTTTGTAGGCTTTAATTTTCTGTTCTGCTTAGCTAAATTGTGGGTTGAATTTGTGAGCCATATGTACACGGTTGTATGGTGGTGTTCAGAGCCTGGATACAGTCTGAGACTTTGCACGGTTGCCAGGAGAGCTCAGTACATACTAAGAGGTACGTTGTCTGTGAGGCTCGAGGTCTGGCCCCAAGCAACTCCTGAAGCATTTCAACTTTTGTGTCTTCTCCTTATGCCCACCTCAGACTCTTGTATTTGGATTAGCTAACTTGAACCACAGGCTGTAGTTTTGTTACTCTCGTCACAAACTCTTTCTTGTTCATGTTTCTTTTTAATGGTATACTTGTTTCCATTTGGCATGTTTCTTGCTTTCCTTCAAATATTTTTCCTCCTCTATCATTACTGGTATTTTCAGCGTTTATTCCTCTTTGATTTCCTACCTCATTGTTTGTAACAGTGTCATCTATAATAGCTTTCTTCTTTTAGCCTTTTGTCCGTTTATTGCAAAACATATTGCCTCGAACTCACCTCCTGGTTTTGGCACAATCTCTTTTAAAACAGCTCACAGACCTGCAAAGTGACTGATGAAGAACAGCTCTCCCCTCAGTGCCCTTGCCCTTGTTTTTGTTCTGGACAGAACACCTGGAAATCCAGTCTGGAATTGCAGATCCCAACTCCGTACATACAGTACTTAAAACAAAAAATAAATTATCACAGTGGGATGTAGAAGCTGTGCCTGATTATTTATTGATGATTTGTGGTTACAGGAATTAAACTAGCAGGGAGCTCAGATTTTGATCAGAAAGTAAGTGATTTTTCCTTACACTTTTTATTGTAAAATGTGAACGTAATATAAACCCATTGTGCTCATGCTGTTAAATGCTAATCACTGGCTTGACCTGCTGTATGAACAATGGTGTTCCCAGTTACAGGAGTATGTGGCTCTCCTGTAGCATGTAGTATATGCAAGCATCGATAAAGGCTTGGAAATGTTACAGGGCAATTTATATATATGTATATATACGAGCTATCACCAATGATTCATGTCAGTGCTTAAGGGGACCAAACACCCAGCACAGCATGATTTCAGTGTGAAAAGCAGAGGGATCCAGTATGCTGCTGCCCAGCTGGAGCTCGAACAGCCTTTCTGTGAGCTTCCAGCACAAGAGTCTTGCTTCTTGTGTTCCATAGTGTCAGGCAATGAGTGAGTTCCATGTGGATTGTTTTGGCTTTTTCTAAGCACCTTTCAATCATGACAGTACAAGATAGCCAGAGCAGCAGTGAATTTTAGGTCTTTATGTGCTACAGATGTAATTTATTTGCTTTTACATTTTGTAACATCACCAACTGCTAAGGGAATTGATGTTTAATATGTTTCTAAATAAATAAAACTAAAGTATAAATAAATAATGCCTAGTTTATTAGTCCAGGTGTTTTCAGCATTGCTGAAAGTGGTTTGATGACAGCCACCAACACTAGCAGTGGGAAAAAACCCCGATTTCTCAGTGATTATTATCATTATAATAAACCATAATTGAAAGATTACAAAATTGATTCTTTTAAAAATTAATGTTTCATGAGCGAGCAGGCTCTGTAGCTTTCAGGGTTTTTTCAGTGTTACTTGGAAGGAAAATGGCTTGCTTTATTGCCTGGCAGAAAACTGCTGATTTTCAAACAATCACATTAGAGAAAACAGTCCAGAGGAGACAACAGACCTGTGTCATTATGCTTTACCTTTTCCTGATGGGTTCGGAGAAGAGCCAGAAACAAAAGAAAGTTACATTCATTATTGAGAGAGCCTTGGGAAAATGTGTTTGGCCAAGCAATTTTGTATTAAATGAGTGAGGAAATATTTGACTGCAGAAAACATAAACTCCTTCCATCAATACGCAATTTGCTGGGTCCATTCGTCCAAATGATTATTAAGAACTGTTTCTAAATTTAGGTGCTTTGCAGCTTCAAAGGGCTGTGAAAGCATTAACTAGTTAAATGGATGAAAGTGGTTTTTAATAAATACATTTAAAAAAAAAAAACCCTTAAGTCAGTTGTAAGACAGTTTCAAGTACAGAGTATGAAAACAGCAGGAAACCTGAGGACCTGGAATAGCAATCATACAGTACCATCCGCCCCAATCAGAGAAGTGGAAAACACAGATTTATCTGTGATGATTTCCTGTAAGTATGCTCTTTGAGGACAGATTGCCCTGCCCAGTCTTGTGGAAAAAGCTTGGAGTTACGTCTCTTCTCACCACAACATATGGATCTCAGCAAGCCCTGCTTCTCCATTTCCAAAGTCATTCCTCAGGTGGAAAAGTCTGAGCAAAACCATAGTGAAATATTGTTGCAAAAATGCTGGTTAGCATCCTTCAAACCTGATTAGTTTGACTGGAAAACAACTTTCTGAGTTGTTTTTTTTTTTTTCCTAGCCATTTTCTTCAGTAAGGTCTGCCCACTTTTCCAGACTTTCTGCTATCCTGCTGGATGTGTTTTTATTGATGTTTTCATCATTTCAGAAGACTATGTCTCACTGTTCCCTAGGCTGCAGCAGTATAAATAGCTGTGCTACCCCTAAGCACGTAGCAGTGTGTGCTAAGGGCTGGGGAAGGTATGTTTGAGTCTCTCTCCGAGTGCTCCCAGCCAAAGGGCTATGTCTGCTTTGTGATATTGTTAGCAGCGTTGCTGTTCTGATTTGGGGGTGGATAATGCAGACATGGGGGTCTGGTCTTTCCTCCTCGCTACCTCACTTTAACACTTTGCCTCTTCTGATGTGTTATTGGGTCTGCAGCCAGCAGCGTTGCATCTTGGTAGCTTGGGGTTTCCAGTCAGTGCCATGTCCCATATTCATGAGACACAAACCTCCAAGAAGCCCAAGAAATTGAGGTTAGCTGTGGCTTATTCTTTTCTCATATATATCCTGAAGAGAGTCCATGCTATTCCAATGTAAAGCTGATGTTTATGCTCCATTTCACATTGTCCAGATAGTTTGCAGTCTCTGAAGAAGTTTTCTGTGCTTGAATCTACAGTAGACGTATAATCTACCGCATTTCATATGTATGCCCTTACTTGATGACAACCTCCTACTGGTCTTGTGCAATGCTTTATTAAACAGACAGACAGTTCCCAAGCCCATCTTCCTTCCCAAGACTGAAGTCAGTGTTCTTCCTCCAGTTAGATTTCATTAATAATATTTAGCATTTCATAGTGCCGATCACCCACAGACCTTACAGCACCGCAGGATGTTAAATCAGCTTTAATTTCCCCGTTTTTCTGATTGTAAAACTCATGCAGGGAGTCATTTGTCAAGCTGTGCACAGGTATCATCCTGGCAGTCTGTGGCAGAGCTATGAAGATATCCTTCAGTCAGGTTCCCAAATGGCCCCTGATGCACTACTCTGGCATTCAGAAACCCAAGAGTGTATTCTTGCTTATGTAAATTCATGCTTACCTGGGAGGAAGTCCTGGATGACCAAATGATGATAAAATCCATATCAAGTGCATTTTTATTAACAGGCAGAAGTGTAACTTCCTAAGTGAGTTCACTAGAAATTGCACATTTCTTAAAATTCGGTATGACTAGACCCAGGTCCTGTGTCTTGGCTTCCGTACAATGATAGGCTTGTATTGCTCTGCTGAGCATTGTTTAAGGATCACACCTGGCAGCGGGGAGGGGTGTGCATTAGATTTGGGAAGGAATCTTACAAGACATGTTGGAGCACTCCACATCTGAGCAGTTGCATTCCTG
>NW_010392376.1:119781-125063 GCF_000710305.1 Buceros rhinoceros silvestris | reverse complement strand
TTCCTGCCTCTTCCCAATAGTTAGCACTGCCCATCAAAGAAAATTGCTAAATAGCTCTGCTACATCATTCTTCATTTGCATTAGAAATGGCTCTAAGCAATAACAGGATTACAGCAAAAAAAGAGCCAGCACTTTATCAGTCATTTATTTGATTTAATATAGAGAGGTACCTGTTTGAAACAGCATTTCCTTTTCTTGAGCTCATCATAAAACCCACTCTGAATGGAAGAGTTTAAGGTAATGATGACTCCGATTAATTCCCTTAGAATAGCATGACTGGAATCAGATACACTATTTCTCTTTTCATTAGGCATTTCTGAGCTGCTATGAGTGATCTTATAGCATGAGAGGAATGAAATTAGTTGAAGAAAACCTGCTGAAAATCGTCCACAATATGCTGCTATTCTTCTTTCTCAACCTGCTAAGCTGTGAGCTCGGATGCCTTTGCGGTAGCATCCAGACACCGTTAACAGAACCTGATGCAAACTTTCATGTCAGGAAAGGTGCAAAAGCTGTGCTTGCCGCTTGCTGCAGCTTTCCCTTCACCCACACTGTGAATTGAACAGTGTTACAGCTTTCTCAGCCATCCATTACCACCTTTGTTCCCCCCTCCTCACTGCCACTAAATCCCTGTAAATCCAAGCCTGATCTGAACAGCAGATCTTTAATCTGATTTTCAGCATGCACATCCCCCCACCGAAGTCGGGAGGTCAGATGTTGTGCTGCACTTTTGTTCACAGACAGGATTTCTAGATGGGATGCTGCAGCAGGAGCTGCTTTCTCTCTTCAAAGTAAGGAGGATGTTTTAATTAGTTCTAGAAAATTGGAAAGCTAGCAGCTAAATTTTGCCACTGTTTTATTCCTCTTTACATTTCTTGATCTTCAGTAATTACTGTTTATAATCACTGGACACAGCTCCTTGACCACAGCTTGTGTTATATCTGAAAATGAAACAGTTCCCTGTGTAGTTTAGGCATTTTTTTTAATCTACTGAAGTATTTGGAATTATTAAATATCTAGAAAGCAGAATTGGGAACACTACTGTAAAATGTTTTCATTAGTTGAAGAAGCAGAGATTTTCCGGCAACTTTTGTCTAAATCTCTTGTGCTGTTTTTCCTAAACATGATTATGAAGTTCCGAATGATGGCTGGCTTTGCAGGTATCTTGGTATTATAAGATGCCAGTAGTAGTAAATAAAAGATGAATATGCTGGGAATATACTGAAGATTGAGGTTTTGCAGTGTATCCTGGCCACGTCTAAGAGCAATGTACTGCAATATCACAGCAAAATAATGCGTTTAAATACCTAGATATGGAATTTTAAGCAGAAAACGTTGTTTCTAATGGCTTGATCTCTCCGCCCATTCATTTCTTTTCAGGTTGTCACAAATTGTACTTTGAGAGGCATGACAATTCTGTGATATGAACATGCCCTGCTTTCTGCAACTACAGACAGCAATTCATCCTGCATGTAATCAGCCATCTAGTAACAATGACTTTCTGTCCCTGTAAACTGGGATTACATTACTGATCTGCTTTGGCAAGTTGTATCTTTCTTAGTGTCTGAAAATCTTAGCTTACAGGTAAACAGCTTTAACAATTTGAGTTCCCATAAAAGTGACAGACTAATGTCATGCACCAGAACCAGGTAAAACCTTTCCAATTCTGTGAGTTTGCATCAGATCTTGTCCACTGTAAACGCTGCTGTCCCAGGCTTTGGCTCCTCTCCTGAGCAAAGATTGCTGGTCCAGCTGATGTGAACTGGGCTGTTACTGCATAGATGAAGTACTGCCATGGACAATGAGGTTACACCAGTTTGTCTAATCTAGCCCCGTCTTTAAGTCTCCGGGGTAAAAATCCGGTATAAATAAACCAACGTAGAGGCTTACTGTTTAGTAATGTTTTTAAACATTTTGAAGAAATCCGCAGTAGGAATGTATACAGTTCAGTCACTGCTTTAGAAGTGGAAGTCTCCAAAGTGTGACGCGGTCTCTGGTGTGCAAAAGCAATGAATTGAAAGGAGGGGTAGGAAGACAGTGTGATACAGGGAATCTCAGCTGGAAAACTTCCGAGAAAACACTGTTTAAATCAAAGTTACAAAAGGCATGCTTTTCTACTGAGGGCCAAACCTATCAGTTTCAAATTAAAGGCTCACACAGAAGTTATATATCTGCTGTGTCTAATATGCAGTAATTGATTCTTCTAATTCCTCGAGGAGCTCTCTCTATTTAAAGTACAACTGAACTCCAAATTGCCTTTCGATGTTACAGCTTGGGAAGTTGTATCAGCCTGGCACTGAGCAGTACCGAGTGGGCTGCAGAGGCACGCAGGAAGTTTAGACCCTTTTCACTTCTTTGTTCCCTGCTATTTGGATGCTAAGTAGTCTGTTCAGCTGCCTTTGCCTCCTTTTACTTAATAGATGCTTTCATTTCTTACATCCTGTGCAAGGCAGCAGAACAGGAGGATTCAAAATGGTACGGTTTGCTTTCACTCAGGCTGGCTTAGAGTCTGTTTTTTCTTTTCTGCTTTCTTGCCTGATTCCTGAATTAATCAACTATAATCACCCATGTAATATTAAGGCTAATACAGTAGCCCAATTTTCATCATTGTTTGAATAATTTTTCAGGAGGAAGTTAGAATTCTGCTAGCCCATTTCCATATCTATCAGAGGAAAATGTATTTGTAAGCTGCTGTGTAAGATTATACGAAGATAAGTTTTGTATCTCATCATGTGATCTGCGCTGTTATGCATTTTAGAAGTACTGGGCTTACAGAATCAGTTTTTAGCACTATTAGTGTCCATAACTGTAGTCATCAGTACTACAAAAGAGTCTGGCTGTAACTAAGAAAATGTCTGTATCTGTATTTGTAACAGCTGTCTGGATAGTTTCACATATCAGTTCAATAAAACATCTTCCACTCGGGACACATTTGGGCAGGAATATCTCAGTGACATCCTTGCCATTCCCATTACCATCACTACACACTCAGAGCAATACGTGTTTTAAAAATTGATTGAGCATATATTTACAACACAGATCATGAGACATGTTTTTTTAATGGTGAGAAACTCCCAGTGATGGATTCTGTGATCTGTAGCATTGATTTGGATTCTTTGATTTTAGTGCTACAGAATACAGTCATAAAACTTTTAGGCTTTTAATGTCATAGGGTGCAGCTTCTTGACAGAGAATGCTGATGTAAGAGATAGCTACTGCAGGCAAGAGCTCCCAACCCAGTGAAAACCACAGGCTTGCATTAAACATAGTTAACTGACTGGATATATTAAATATAAATTAATATAGTAAATATAGAGAGCTTCCTTGATATGACATAAGGGTGGGATGTAAAATCCCTAATGCAGGTAGACTTCCAGTGGGTCACTTTGGCAGTGTGGAGGATACGTATTGTGGTTTAGGTAGTTCCCTCATCTCCCTTGAGGCAGTTTTCAGTAAGCATCTCTGAAAAGAATTTTTCTGAAAGAGTTGCCTAAATATAGGTTAAGCAAATTTTCTGCCCCTCCTCTCTTGACTAAAGAGAGCCTAGGTGCCTGACCTAGACACTTATTAGCAAAGGAAGGTGAAGGTAAATAGCGTTTAAGCATCTTCTGGTTATGTGTTATATCTTCTAGCAGCAGTCAGTTAGTATGCTGTTGTACCGTTCAAGGATTTGGTAAAGGCATGATGGAGGTGGTATCTTTTATGTTCTTAGTACAGCAGAAATGTTGTCTGCTGTATCATACTCATTTCAGTTTGGTTGCTATCCTGGTTCTTAAGAATTACTTATTTCTGGCAACATAAAATTGAGTCTGAAAATTAATTCCACCCTGGGACAGAAAAAAAATTACATGGAAAAGTGAGTGAAAGAGGTACCAAAAAACCTGTAGGAGTTTGGCCAGATAGCTGGAGTGACTTCTCCAAGTGTAGAAATAATAACTGTTAAGTATTTTTCCACGGAAGTGATTATAGTGAACAATATCAAGAAGCTTTTAATTGTTATACAGAAGTTGTGCAAACATCCTAGTTGTATTCTATTTCACTTGGATGCAGAGGAGTCTTGACATTGACAGTGAGATTACTGTCCAAAGTCATCTGGAATCCTTCCACTGCAAATACTGAGTTTAGAAATGGCTGCAATTGCTTTGTTCGAGTTCTGTGATGACTGAACTCAGCTGGCACATTCAAGCCAGCAGTACTGTGGACTTAATTATGTGAGTATGGTTGGCAATTTTAGTTGACTGACTCCTCTTCTGAAATTCATTCCTCCCATTGGTGCAGTAACATGTGGTCTTTTCAATTCTTGGAGCCCTGGTTGGACACAGGGTATTTTTCAGCAAATCTGCATTTTCTTTTTTAGGAGAAAGGGGAAAAACTAATTTTGTTTGTTTGCGAGAATATCTTTTCTTTGTATCAGGTAGAGTGTTGTGTCTGCACTGAGAAGTGCTTGTTTGTTTGGGAACTCACATTGTAAGCCTTGAGTACACAAATGAGTTGATAAATTGGCAACGTGAGTGTGGACAGAGCTTGCCTCCTCTGTAGCACATTCTCTCTTGACCTTGTAATCTTAACCCTGTGGGACCTACAGAGCTGTAGCTGGGTCAGACTTGTCTATAGACTGTCATGTGACCACCTAACACTTCCTTACTGTTCCCCCATGGAATGTAGGACCAAGGGCAGAGCAGTGAACCCGCCGGAGGGAACGATAGAAGAGAAACTCTCTTTGCTCAGGAGTAAAATACCTTAAGGTGATGCTCGATTGTATGAACAGGGCCTGTTCAGACCTATGTCTCTGTGACCTACCTTTTGTGGTGTCTGCTGTCCACGAGGGAATTAACTTTCCCATCTGTCATGAGCAGATTTCAGCTCTGAATGTTACTATTCCAAGTGTTTCCTGCTGCTCACCAGTGCTAAAGCCATCAACAAGAGTGTACCCACTGGCCTCCAGAAAGGCTTGCATTAAATCCTTGGGATATTGCTGCCTTCTCTGCATGTGGGCCCAGGACCCTCTGCCACCTCTCCCCCACCCCCCCGCACCCCTTCATAATGTGGAGCTATTGCTGGGTTGTAGCAGCCCAGCGGACGGCAGCTGCCCCACAGTAGTTAGGGATACTTGAATCTCCATCACGTTCCCATACTTTTAGGAGCTTCAGGTATTGCCACAGTGGTAGGATAGTTGAATGGAGGGGATCCAGCCCTAGCAGGCTGTCTTTCATTGTTTCAGCTGTTCACGGCTGCTCTTTAGCTGACTGAAAAGGCACTTACTCCCTTCATGTGAATCACCT
>NW_010392376.1:57245-119683 GCF_000710305.1 Buceros rhinoceros silvestris | reverse complement strand
TCCCTTCATGTGAATAACCTTGAGTGATCAGAAAGTCAATTGAGCAAAGAACATACAGTCAGCGTAAGATGTATGTCCAGGAGCCACTGTGAGGATGCTGACATTGAGAGAAGCTTCTTGGTCCCCTAAAGGGACTGCCAGGTAACTGCAACAGCTCAGGAGAATTTAGAGCTGGTGAGAGGTGTGCAGAGATGACCTAGCACACAACTATAGTATTTTAAAAGCTCCTCTTGCACCTCCTTTTCCAGAGCAATACTGAGCATACATCCCCTGTAGTTTTCATTCTGTCAGTTCATCTGTGAATGGAGCAACTGTTACTTTAATTGTAGTTCATTACTTCCATCTGGTGCCAGGGTGGGGAATGGAGACCCTTTCTTACCTTACAAAACATTATATACCTTCCTTGCCAAGCTGCTCGGCTGAATGATAGAGCCTGAGGCTAACTCTAAATGTAAAGGTTTGGAATTATTTCTCCATTGGTATTCCCACAGATGCACACTTGGCTCCCTAGACCTGGCCACTCTCTAAAGAAATTAAGACCAACAGCATTTTATTTAAAGCAGTAGTATGCCATATGCAGAGCCAGAGATGCTCTGTGTGATACCCACAAAATTTGGTATCTGTCTGCTTTTTTTTGTTCCCTTTAATCGATAAAAATATGATTTCCCCCTAGTTCAAAGGAAATTGAATTTTCACATAGCAGGGGAAAACAAATGCCCTACAGCATTGCTATCAGTGAATTGGGGCACCAGATGTCTTTTAAACAGGTCCAGCATATTGTCTCTTCATTTTCAAGTCATTCTTCTATGCTTCTATTTATTGTAGACAATTATGCTTTGACCCAAAGACATAATCCTAGTGGAATTAAAAAGCACGTGCCCTCTTTGTATAAAAAAGCTGAGTCTGATTTTATGGAAAAGAAGTGTAGAGAATGAATCTAATGGGAAATTAGGCAGTAGTATTTGATGACTGTAAATGTATTTATTTATAACTGCTAATCTTGGTGGAAATGAAGAAATAAGATGAAATAATTAACTTTACTATTTATAAAGGAGTCTGTCTTATCCACTGTGAAATGCAGCCACCTCTAGGATGAAATGCAATGGCTGCTCAACACCATATAGTGATTTAAGAATGAAAGGGAAGAACAAATGCACATTTGACTGTGGTGAAAATGCAGCAAGGAAGGAAAAAGTTTTTATGAAACTGTTGTCTCTTTTTGTTGAAAATGCATTTATAACTGGCTTTTGTAATTATTCAAACTGGAATTTGGTCGTAGGAGTAAAATATCTGTGGCCTTGCAAGATGCACTCTGACATTTTAATAGCTTCAATACAGAAAAAGCACTTACTTTACAGAAAGAAAGAACACCTAGTCTCTGAAAGACAAAGGGCTTCCTTTTCCTTTTGCAAAGTCCAGTTTTGCTGGTGATTTCACCGGCGTTATTGCAGGCTGAGAACAGTGCAAGTGGGGGAGGAATCAGTGCTGTCACTCCAGCTGGACTGGGACAGAGGTAAGACTGCTGTCTACAGAATTAACAGCCCTTTTCATAAGCCCAGGGAATGAAGGAGCAATGAAGAGTTCGGCTGGCTGTTGATGAATTCTCTGACCGCGTGCAGTGTATCCTGGAGCTCCAGTTAAACCTTTATATATCTCAAGAGAGAAAGAGAGCGAATAATATTGTAAAGAGCACTTTGCCAAATAAAATAGAAAGATCTGTGGGATTGTCGCACTATTACAAATGTCAGCACACAATTAGGAGTCAGTTTATGTATATAAAATGTTTTACTGAGTTTGTTGAGTGAAGTTTACAGTTTATAACAGGAGACCTATTGAAAGGGAAACTACAGCGCCAGCTGTGATACATGTGCTCAAAAATCCCTCTGCTTAAATTAGATCACTAAATTTAAATACCATATATGCTGTTTCACATATAACTATTAGCCTGTGTGAATCAATTCACATTCAACCAGTATTATTTAACTTACATGCTCACTGAAAGTTGGATTTGGTATCAAGTCGAATCTTGATAAGTTGAAAAAAGGCAGCAAAGTGATTTTAGTATCTTATCATTGTTGATTAAATGTGTGAGGCTAACTAAGAAAATAATCTGCACCGAGAGATGTTGTGATGGTGGTGATGTTGTGTCACCAATCTGTATTAAATGTGAGGGAGACAACTTTAAAGATTTGCTTTTCAGTGTGATATGAATTGATGTTCAGCTACTAAAATGAAATAGGGTTGCATGAGTTATAACTGTCAAAAACACGTTGTAAATTTCATTCTGTTCAGAGAAATTAAAATTTTGAGGGATTATGTGAAAGACTTTCTTCTGAAGCAAGATTATAAAACCACAGCTTTCCCTTGTTACTGGATCTTTAGATTGAGTGAAATTCTTACTGTTTGCTTTATCTCATCTCAGATGCTTTCTAAGTGACTTGCTGAATTAATATCACATTAAATTCAAGAAACTATGGTATGCTTGAGATTTTAACCGCATGTAAAGATATTCAAAGTAATAGGTCATATAGCTAATGTAAGTCAACCATCTGGGTTTATACTTACAAGAAACATTTATTTCAGTTTATAAAAGCAGCGTAATTGAGAATACAGGGCAGATACACCATTAATTACATACTACAATACAGTCTGATCTGATATCAGGAGCAGAACACTCAAAATTCAGAATCTCTTGACATTTTTCATTCATTTCCATAACAAAAACCACTCAAACCACTCAGTTTTGGAGGAAATAATGACATAGGAAAAGGACCGAGTTTTTCAGCATGTTTTCAACATCCTGGGTTCAATTAAAATGGAAGAATATATTCTGAAATCATGAGACTTGTCCTTTGAACTAGCATCTGCAGATGAACACGTGTGATTCCTATTGGCATAAATCTCTCAGATAAGCTTAACTAAATCTTGGAAAGCAGAGCAGTTTTCAGGGGTCTCAGTGTTATGACTGTTAGATTTCACAGCTATGGTATTTTACAGCATTTGAATATTGCGAAGTGGTGCTATAGGAGTTGTGGGCCTATTGTTATAATCGCGTTCCAGAAATAGCTAATTTGGCTATACTGCTTTATCCTCGTAAAACTGCTAGAACAATCAGAGAGTAGAATTACCTCAAGACCCTAATGGACATTGGAACTGTGGATCTGAACGACCCGATCCGTGACGAGCTGTCAGATAGTGAAGCACCATAGAAATTGCATAGGTAAGCTTTTGTGCGTTTAAAACTTTTAGTCTGATTTCACACTGTTTGCAGCTACCTTCTGTTTTAAAAGAAACAAACAAACAACAAAATTGCCCATTTGATGACAGAATCAAGTATTGTTCTGCATGTAGATAATCAGATGTTGAAATAAAAGCACAAAATCTGTGCACCCTTTTGAATTAATGCCCACTGAAATAAATGCACTTGCATTCTCCCTTCAGAAAGGGTTTCTAGACATGTGGTAACAAGCCTTCCATTTTTTCACTGGCGTGCAAGGTCACACGAGTTTCAGTCAGCTGTCTTACCTTCAGGTCCCAAAGTCTGTTGATTTTCTTGCTTTTTGAACTTTGGCGCTTTGGTGCAGTGGAACAGTACTGTTGCAAAAGACACCAAGATGCTGCAAGAAGGTACCTTATTGGAATCAGCACACGTGCTCATCACCACATCTGCATTGGCACATACTACGGAGCTTCTCATCTGTGTCCCTGTGTAGATTCTGGGACATGAAACATGGAAAACTGTTAATTTGTGTTCTTGTTCTTGGGCTTCCGAAGTTCATGTTTTCCAGATGTTCTCTGAAATCATCATGGCTGGAAAATTTCTTCTCCCATCTAGTCAATTGATTCCAGAAAGCAGAGCTCAAAGAATGGTAGATACTGTAAAACTTACAATACAGTTGTGAAATATCACAGCCCTAGGGTCTTGCCATCAAAGATAAAGATGTTTGGATCAAGTTTTTCTATATTTATTTGGGTGGTTTGCTGTGCCGTAGAGGATAAGACATCCTGGAAAACGGTTTTGCTACGGTTTTTTACGTAACAGCCAGTATTTGATTAACTTTCCTTTTTTCGCTGTAGAGTCATTTCAGTTAAGGTTACTGCTGGCTTTTCCCCAGGGCTCTCAGCAGAGGCAATAAGTAAGGCAGGTACAGACCTGTTGAGAGATCCTTGAACTGTGCCAAAGGTTCAACTCCCCATGCTCTTCAGGCATGACTGCGCTAATAAATTTGCATTTCCTCTCCCAAGCTCGTATCCCTTTCATCTTAACTGTAGCCTCTTGTACGATTTGCTTTATTGGCTTGCGGCCGATGTTGTGTCCTGTGAGGCTGAGGAAGGTGTTACAAAGACAATACAGCAAAGCATTTAAATCCAAACAGGACAAATTTCCTCGGGGAGAAAAAAACCCCAGCACTTTTAATAGCTCCAACAACATGATGCCCTCTCCACTCTGCTACCCCAGTTGCTAGTGATAATATATTACAAAGAGGCAATAAATTTGTTGCAGAACTCAGCCATCTATACATTTCACCAGTAGTATCTTCTTTCCTTTTACCAGCTCGTCTGTGTTTAATAGTTTTGTACTCAGATGACAATTTAAAGTGACACTAGACCATTACTTTTGGCTTATTATCCAGGGACCTGATGAAAGAAGCTGAAGTGTTAAATCTTAGGAAGGGCAAATCCATACTTGTACGCAGTCAAAAATACATTACTGCATCACATCCTGATGACAAAAGTAACCATAAACAAACATGAATCAGACGAAACTATTTTTCACAGACTTTGCCAAGGAAAATGTAGAGGCCTGTATAAAAGGCTTTTAAAAAATCCTATTATTTTCTGGAAACCTTCAGATGCTCACTCTGGGACTGCACAGCTGAGATACTGAATTGACAGTTTCACTTCAGCATTACTGGGGAACCTTAGAGTAATTTCTCTTTCATACCTACCTTCCAGGATGAATTGGTCCTCTCTGATGACACTGGAGACCAGCTGAAAGTGAAAAACAACCTCACGCACTTTGAAATCAGAGCCTTAGATGGGCTACATCTTGGTGGCTTTCAGTGCTCATATTGCCGTTATGACACTTATTTGAATTTAGCTAAGACAACCTACTGTAATTTTAGTGTCTGTTTACAGGAACATACCCAAAAAAGGCTGTCTCACATTAGCATCTTAAGTCTCCATATAGAAACCTAAAATATACCCCGATTTTTCAAAGTACACATGCAGCTGTTCCTGTATTTTAAAAACATACTTTTTTTCCTTCTAGTGTTATTCAAAAATAAGATGAAAATTAGGATGATAATTATACAGTAGGATGTATTGATTACCAGCGCCTGGTGCTGGGTACTGAGCAGAAATACACTTTTAAACATCCAAGAAATTAATTTGAAGATAACGTTTATTGATTGTGTAAAACGTTCCTAGTCGATCTAAAATGTGTCATCCAAAGATGTGTTGTTATAAATACAATAGCAAGCTTTGCACTGGATGTGCAGTGAATGTAATGGTTTTTTGAGTGTCCCAGCTGCGTTATTTAGGTATCAAGTCACCTTAGATTTCACAAAGGTATTTTCCCTGGAGGATTGAAACTACGGCAAATAAAAGCCTGGCAAACCTAGCCTTTGCTAAGGTGACATGATGGGGAGATCACTAGAGGTCTCTTTCCTCTCCTGTGTAGCTCTTTCATTTCTGGCCACAGGTTACCTTGGCCCCCTCTAACTACACAGGTTGGCACTGTTCTACCCCCGCTGCCCCCTCCCTGGAGTAATCTTTGCTTTCAAGCTTGTCAGACATGGTTTAGAGAAGAGTGACTGCAACTGTGGCAAAGAGATGGTGTGCAAATACCAATTAAAGCCTTGAGGAATTGATTGCCGGTGTTGCAGAGCTGCCACTAAGTGTGCATTCAGTGCACCCAAAACTCAAGATTTTCTCTTACCGCCCCTGCGGTGAAGCCTGCTCTGCAGCAGGCATTGCCACAGCAGAGTTGTGGTTCAGGAGTTCTTCAGGAAAGTCAGGTTTAGATTTCGGCCCTTTCCTCCTTTCCTCTCAAAAGTATTCCTGAGGTTTGAATGTGAATTCTTATTTCCCTTAGCTCTGTTAGAGCTAGCTGCAGCGTTTCCAGTTTTGGAGAGATCCGTGTTTAGTGCAACTCTTTCTGTTAGACTCTAGATGCACAGCCCAGAGCAAAGTAACAGCATTAATCTCCACAATAAAAATGTATTTTGGGACATTAGCGCACATATGGTGAGGATTTTTTAACCTACATTACTGTATGTAACTTTGCAGCTTAATTAATCAATTAGGATTAGTGCAGTTTGTGATCAATTCCAAGAGTGATTGATGCATGTCGTATTAATTGCAACATTCACATGAAGCAAGTCATATACTCAGTCATTTTACAGCTGGATTTCACTTTGGTTGCTCATAAGCACTTAATGGCAGGAATATTTTAGACTTGCAATCAGGGAAATTGTATTGCACAATATGCTTTATATGTCGTACACCCTGCTTAGATAATAACTCCTCCATCACTGATGTATCCTCTCGCTCCTCCCTCCTGGTTCAATAGTTGGCAAAGTCGTCCATTTTCAAAGGATTTCCTTTGCTGTGGAACAAGAGGTATAATTAAATTGTATCCCAGTAGTGAAGGTTTCTAATGATGATGAGCCAAAACTAATTGTATTGATTTGTTTATTACTGGCTTAGGAAGCTCATCAAACAAATGGACTGAAACTATTTCCATATTCTTATCTGTTTGGTAAATGAGAAAGAAATAACCCTTCCATATGTCTGTTGCATGGTGTCACGGCATTAATACTAATTCTGAAGATAGACCTAAGCGCAGGAAGCGAGGTTATCCCCAGTACAATGTTGCTACAGCTAAGAAATGCCATGGTTTTTTCCACGTTTGTGTCTTGGGATGAGCAAAATGAAATTAATTTCTTTCTTTTTTGATATAAATGTTATTTCTAATGAAGGTTTTGTGACTGCCAGAACTGGGGAGTAGCAGGCTATGCCCAGGAGGTGTAAAAGATCTGAGTAAAAGAAAGGATATTGCTATTATGCTCTTGCCTCCATGCACGTTTGTTCCTTGGCCTCTGTACTAAACAAAGCTGGATGAGTAATGTGAACTAAAAACTTCTATGAATATTCATTTTAATTTTAAAATTAATTTACTTCACACTCTCCCATTAACTCTGCAAACAGTCAAGCAATCACATCTGGTATAAGCGTTTGCAGAAAGTAAATTTCGTTATTTCATGTATGAATTTATGTAGGAACAGAGTTTTAATTTTGGATGCACAAAAGTTCCTGTTAATGCTCATCTAGTTGTGGGCCAGACACAAGTTTCTCTGACCTGTGAAAAATCACTTGTTATGTAACAACTTTAGAATGCTGGGCTTTTTGTTGCTAAATATTTGTGGTAAATTCTTAGAGCAAAAGGCTGTCTAAGTTCATTTAAACAGGTGCTGATCTAAAACTATTGAAGCCAGGAGTCATCATTTGTTGGCTTGTGTGTGTTTTAGGTCAGTCTTCTCATAGAGTCAGTTGAGAAACATCTAGAATTAGGAAAAAAGACCAAGTTAATTGAATGGCCAGTCAATGGCCAGGTGGCCAAGAAGGCCAGCAGCATCTTGGCTCGTTTCAGAAATAGCATGACCAGCAGGACCAGGACAGAGATTGTTCCTGTGTACTCGGCACTGGTGAGGCCACAGCTTGAGTACTATGTTCAGTTTTGGGCCCCTCGCTGCAAGAAGGACGTTGAGGTGCTGGAGCATGTCCAGAGAAGGGCAATGAAGCTGGTGAAGGGTCTGGAGAACAAGTCTTACGAGGAGCGGCTGAGGGAACCGGGGTTGTTTAGCCTGGAGAAGAGGAGGCTCAGGGGAGACCTTATCGCTCTCCACAACTACCTGCAAGGGGGTTGTAGTGAGGTGGGGGTTGGTCTCCCATATAACAAGTGACAGGATGAGAGAAAATGGCCTTAAGTTCCACCAGGGGAGATCTAGGTTAAATATTAGGAAAAACTTCTTTACAGAGAGGATTGTAAAGCATTGGAACAGGCTGCCCAGAGAGGTGGTGAAGTCCCCGTCACTGGAGGTGATTAAAAGACATGTAGATGTGGCACTGAGGGACCCTGGCAGTACAGGGTAAATGGTTGTACTGGATGATCTTGAAGGTCTCTTCCAACCAGATGATTCTGTGAACAAATTGTTATCTTAATTGAATTTGGGGGGCTGTCTGTGTTGATGATGTGAGAATGTGAATTCCTCCACAGTAACACATTGACCTGGGCTGTGTTTTGCTCTTACAGTAAACCAAGAAAAGTGGCTACCCTAACCAATTTAGAGCCTGAAAAGCAAGAGAAAACCTTTTATTGTTAGGAGCTGGGTAACACGAGTGAAAAGTGCTGTTTATGCATGGGAGCCATCCCATTCATTTTCTGAAACACAGCTAACTTCGTCTTGTGCTCAACTGTGTGTTTTCAATTACAAATATTCACCACATCTCACACATCTTACATGCTGTAGCATATGACACAATGAGGCAACTTTTGTTCAACTTAGCAGGTTTTGGTCCAAAGAGGATTCAGTAGAGTTGGAGGGTGAATTACCCTTACATCCCTGGAGAAGCTGATCCTGTCAGCTTGTCAGAGCATTGCTTGAACTGCTGTACTGCATATTATGTCTAGACTGTGGGTAAGTTAATAACACTAGAAGGAGAGCTACAGGTAGAGGGAATTATATGCCACAGTTATTAAACTTTGACCTTTATGATGCTTTAAAATCATAAAACATTTTAAAATAGCTGTGCTACATCCAGGATAGTGCTACTGTCAGGAAAACTGCCTCCCAGTACAGCGCACAGCATGTATAGCAGCACCACTCCTCATATTCCAATTTCTGTTTGTAGCAATCAAGGGCTGGTATCACCGCCTTCCTTCTAGCTAGATTGTCTGTGGAGATCTGCTGTTAGAGACAAAGTCCAGTGTGCTGCGATGCAAAGCACTGCATCTTGTTTGTTCTGCCTTTTGTACTCCCAGTGCACAGCTGCCCTGCAATATGGGCTTCAGCGTTAGCCTTGCAGCCCGGGAGCTGGTGGATGGAAGGGGCACCAGCTCTCCCATTTCACAGATGAGGAAACTGAGGCCCCTGCTTTTTGGCAAGCACAAAGTCTTGTGGAATAACCAAAAATAGAAGACTGAATATATGAAATATGAAATAACCAACTGAAGAGATTTAAACTCATACTCAAAAACCTACACTAGGAGATTTGGCTTTCTTGTTCCTTCTGTATTCATTGGAGAGAAAGCCTCTTTGCACAGCTACTGGAGCCCTTTTAGAGTCATCAGAGGGAGGGGTGATTAGAAATAGATGTCTACTTAGGGGCTCTGAGTTGCCTTGTGAAGCTCTCTCTTCAATGGCTGTAGAAAGCCTGGGGAAAAGTGTCTCGATTAAGCTGTGTGAATATCCTCTCTCCCCACGCTGTGTCTTGTGCTCTAATTATAAGGCAGCCTTTCTTCCCTGTTTGTTGCATTGTTGTGCATAGGGAAGAAACAGGTATCGGGGAACACAAAAATTCAAACTCTAGACCGCTGATCTGAGCCTACCTGTTAACAAATATCTCAAAGTCAGGATTTAGATTTGGCTCATCCTAAAGATCCAAGACCCTTTGCAAAATGTGAATGTTTCCTGTTTTAGATCTCATATGCTGCTGTCTTCTCATCCACAAAGGTCTGAATAAGCACATACTGGACTCTGAGTGTCAGAATTCACCACCACCCCCCGTAGCAAGCAGACATTCACAGAGGAGGAAAAAAACGTGCTTTTATGGGGCAACAAACACAGAGTGCTTTTTTCCCAAGCTGTCTGAAAACTTGTCCATACATTTGTGCTCAGTCCATTATTTTGTTTAATATTTACAGAACTTGTGGAAGTTTTTGCATTTAAAATGGCAGGCGAATCAGAGGTCTTAAGAGCACTAATGAGCCAGTCCTGAAGGAGCCATTTCCATATGTCATGTCATTTGTCTGAAGTTTGAGCTCAAGGAAAAGCAATCTCTCAGCCACTTAGCATGCAGACATTTGCATGTGCCCTCCAGTTGCTAAGCTTTGCTCCAAAAGTCAGCTCTGTGGCCACTCCATGCATTAACAATAAAAAGTCTGAGAGTTCTGATTTTTTTATTTCGCCTTGCAATAGTAAAAATATAAATGATGAGATTGGTCCTGCAGGTACGAAGCACATGCATTGAGCACCAGAATTCTAAAGCAATAGGAGAAGCGCTCTGTACCAGGAGGGGAGCAGCCAGCACATGCAAGATCAGATATTCAGCACACAGAGAAAAAGATCAAGTGCCCTTTCATTTTGGAGCGACTAGAAGAGCGTAAAGAAAAAATTTCAAGCCTTTGAATAACACATTTGGATTTTTTGCTTTCGCTGTTTTTATGCCTTTGGATTGCTTTCATGTTGCGCAGATGTGAGTGTTGGGGTGCAAAGAGTTCTCAGAAGTATAGGTAGCTATTCACTTTGGCCACCATACCTCGGAACAGAAGAAAGCTACTGACAGTGTCTCCTTGTAACACAGAGAATCGAGAGAGAGGTTTGCCACCTGCCAAGGGTGTGTAGCAGAAATGGCCCTCTTTGTGGCTCACTGGAGAGCAGCAGATACTCCAGGAAGATGTCTGTAGATGCTCCTGTAGGTGGCTAAGATATGACCTTCTTACAGTGTTTATTCCACAAACATTGGGAGGAAAAACCTTGGAGATGGGATTTACTATAAGCAAAGACTTATCAGGGCTCCCATTTTAGGTAAAGGGCACTTTTACCTCCCTCTGCACTAGCAGCAGAGTAAACAATCACCTGAATTCTTTTGAAAATCCTCTCTTTTGATACTGGCATGTTTGTAAATACGCAAACAAAGAGCGATGAGAGTAGAAGCAGATGTGTCTAGGGATTTTATTTATGAAGCTATTGACAAATACTTTTTGCTCTGTTTACTCACCTCTTCCCTTAAGGAGAAAGTAGATAATGCCAAGGATTGTTATGAAGCCAACTGAAATTCAAATATAGCACCAAAGCTTGGAGTTTTGTCTCTTAAATTTCACTATGATTGATATGCTGAGCATGGGGTAGTGGAGGGGACGTGAAGAAACAGCAGGAAGCAAACCCTGAACACAAGGGCAGTTAGAGATGGCAAACAGTGTTCTGAAGATTAGATTGGTCTGAAAAGTACTTCAAGTTCATGGAAACCTGTGAAATGAAAATATCAAAAGCCAATATTTTTCCATTCTTACTATCATAGAAATGAATCTCCAACTGCCCACATTACAAGTACTGTCATTGGGAGTGATTCTAATTCCTGTACACTGTAGATGAAGAACCCCAAACTGCCTCTTTTAAAATATATCCTCGTGGATATCTCAAAAGCTGGATAGCCTCTGTGACGCTCTGAGGTGCAGTTTGCACAGCCACAGTCACTGTACCAAGACCAGCAACGTTTCCACATGCTTGAGCGCCCATTCCCAGAGGGATCACAGTGAGTCTTGACGCAGACTGGGTAGAGAGGTGCATGAGGACAGGCCTGGTTTGGAGGTGACCTGTCCTCTTGCAAACCCAGGAGAATTAGTTTGCTTTCAGGGCAGCCTGTGCAAAGCTGAGAACCCACTTTCCTAGTGAATCAGCCAGCAATAATTCTTTCCCCATCTAGCTCTCACTAACCTTTTCTGCTAAAGAGTGCACACTAATGCTTTCTTCACCTTTCTGTCGCAGAGGAGAAATCTTGGCCCCCAGTCACAGCCGCCTGGCTCTTTTCCACTTTATTTTTGTTCTTACCCAGCCTTCTGCTGACTATTATCCAGCTTTGCTGTTGTAGGCTGAATAATTCAGGTGGAATGAACTGTGAGTTGAAACAAGTAGACAGTGTTCCACCACTTGTCCACTTAAGTTATTCACAATTTGTCTTGAAATAGGACCTTTGCTCTGAATCTTAAATGCTTACAGTGTTTCAGGTAGAGTTATGACCGTATAGTAAGCAGCTGTATTCCATTTCAAATACTCAGGCATGAAATGCATCAACATTTTTCCCTTACTGTATAACTGAACGTGTATTCTTTAATTTTAAGTGCTGTTTCGGCCTGTCTCTAATGAGTCATGTCATTGCACTAGATTCTCCTAAGCTTTTTTCTTAATGTTTCTTCAGTGTACTTCATATTATGGGCTGGTCCCATTAGTTCCACCTGCAGTTCCTGTTACCAAGTTCATGTTTAGCCAAGTTACACATTGGAGTGTCATAAAGTCAATGCCTTATTTTCTAAAATCTTAATTTCCCCCAAACTTCTATCAATAACATCTTTAAAACCCATTTGCAATGTAAATTACTCAGAGTATAATCCATCCTGCTGTGTTCCAGAACACTTCCTTCTTATTTAATTGCCATAGACACTTTAGTTACTAATTAAACTTTATTGTTTATGATGTTGCATTTCATTAATAGTTGTGATAAAAATTGCATGTTCCAGCAGATTTTTTGACGTTAATGCCACTAGTGGGGTGGAATTCAGAATAGACGGGAACAAGTTCATCTCCGATGTTTCAAGATTGCACTCTTATAACCATATCGTGAAACTGCCCCACAGCATGGTCTTGAAAAAAGAGAGTGCATGTTTGGAGTGTAGAGTCTTTCCCTTCTTGTCTGATAGAATCAATTAAAGCTTCTTTAATTGTAGTGAAGTAGCTGGAAATGTCATCACAGTCATTTGCAGAAGAAATGTTTGTTTGTATGTATTTGAATGACGAATTATTAGGAAAGTTGGGGACATAGTTTGAACTAAGAATTTTTTAGGCTCAGGAGCTACTAATTACCTAAAACCTGTAATTAAAGATCCTAAGGAAAATATAAGGCTGAAGCTTCAGCCCTAGGTACAGGAAGGGAAGTATCTTTGGTGGAGGACAGCTGAGAAGTCACTGAATAGATAATATAGTACTCAGTATTGTGATGAAGAGGGTAGCTTAATTTCTGAATAAGAATCAAAATAAGGTTTGAACTAAGAATTTTTTAGGCTCAGGAGCTACTAATTACCTAAAACCTGTAATTAAAGATCCTAAGGAAAATATAAGGCTGAAGCTTCAGCCCTAGGTACAGGAAGGGAAGTATCTTTGGTGGAGGACAGCTGAGAAGTCACTGAATAGATAATATAGTACTCAGTATTGTGATGAAGAGGGTAGCTTAATTTCTGAATAAGAATCAGAATAAGAATCAGAATAAGTTTTGCACCTGCCAGTTCCATGGGTTCAGGGAAAGGATCATTTAGGTCCAGAAGCTCTGAAGTCACTCATTATGGGACCTCTCTGTCCTCACTGTTTCACCTCCCTCCACAATACCAATATGGCCCATTAGGTTTAGTTCCATCTCTAGTTGTGCTGAGGTAGCACCTGGCCTGTGCTGGACCACTCAGAGAAAATGGTGCAGTGCAGTACTGCTGGTATTTGACAGTACAGAAAGCCACATTGATCCAAGTTACTTTTTACAGTAGGGGTGTTTATACCAGGATTTTGTCCTAGTAAAGCTGTGTTTGCTTCTCTGTGCAGAACAGAGACCCTATCCCTTCTCAGACTCCTGCAGAAAAGTCCTCAGGGACAAGAGTAATGAGCATCACTGGCTGTAATCTCTGCTGCTTCCCAGCCTGGGGGAGGCAGAAGTTTCCTTGGAAGACCCTCGCTCAGTGTTGGATGCATTTACAACACATTCTCTCATTTCCAAATTTCAGCTGTAACTTCACATGAGTAAACAGGCTTGCCAATCTCGGGCATTATTTCTTAATGAAAACCAATCCTCTCTTGCAAAAATAACAGGCAGACTACTCCTCCAACTTGCCTGGGCCAAGTAAAGGTAAAGAATACAGTCAAGTGAGACACCTAGTTGTGTATCCTCATTCATATGCTGTTGCTCGAGACCTCAAGTACTCACTAGTGGCACCTTCTGCACCATTGGCAAGATGCTAAACAATTGGCACAGTCTTAACAATGAGCTTCTTTTTCTGGATCCGGAGTACTTCTTTCAGGTTGAGGCTGTATTGAACTGAGAGTGTGAGCAGAGCAGCCTAGTGCTGGGAACTCTGCCAATCTGTAGAGTACAGTATTTGTCCTGCAGCTAAACAATAGCTCTCCTTCACCTCCACACCTCTCATGATGCAGCCCTTTCAGCTCGGAAGGGAAGTTTGGTCTCCTAATGACTTGCAAGTCTGAGTTGGCTGTGGGATTAAAAAAAATACAATTTTTTGTGCTATAGAAGAAAAGAATTCAAATAGATGTGATGATGGTATTGCATTCAGCATGTAAAATCACTGAATGTAAATTTGGAAGGGAAAGTACTTCTGTCTCACAGAAAATTGCATTTAGAACTTGTTGATACTTCACCGCTTTTGTAATAATGCTTGAAACTCAGATCCTGGATCTCCACATAAATATGTTGGCATTTTATACAAAGCAGTCAGAGAACATTTATTGATTCCTGAAAACTGGAAGGTGCATTAAGACATGACAGGATTCTTCCCCTTGTGAGTCCCAAAAAGTCACAAAAGAGACTGTTTTGGAATAACTTATTTTTACAGAACACTTTACGTAACAGGATTATGCCATGATGGTGTTTGCACGTACTGACTGGGCCACAGATCTCCTGCCAGAGGAAAAGAGAGAACTGGGGACACAATAAATGCTGGATTGGAAGTTCTGACTTCAGCATTGCCCAGAAGAGCTACAAAATGACACCACAAATTAATAATTCATTTTCTTTTGTCAGTCATTGTGTATTAAACACAGTGAAAATATAAGTAAGATTTGTTTACTTAGGTACCAAAAGTTAGATACTCCAGAGTTTGACAGTGATGGGATTTCCCACTTGGCACTTGGCATTTCTGTTCCCATAACTGCATGTTTTTCTTGTGAAAATCTTTCTCTTAATAAATAGCTTTAGTTTATGTGAATTCTGAGGTACAGCAACTTCACTGGTAGCTACTGGCTATTCATTACTTTAGAAGGTCAGGCCACTTGGATAGGCATTTCTTGCACTGTTTTATTACTGCGCAAACAAGAAGTGTGGAACTTGTTTGCACTTCTCTAGCTAAATTTGACTGTATTTTGTGTTGCACTGCTTTGTGCTACACAGGTGTATCCTTCATTCAGAAAACACAGGAATATTGAGTATTAATCAGCCGTATCCTTTTTCTCAATATAGCATGATTCTTATAGCTCATATTTGCAGTACACTCAAAATAGTGCATAACACAGATTACTGCTGTTTTAGTGGAAACACAATAAATGGAAATTCAAAACTCATTTTGAAATGGAAATTTAAGGATAAAAAATAGCTGGTGACACAGCTTGTAAAGTTCTGCTTTGGAAATTATGTTTATTAGTTTGCAGTGAAATTGAATTTTGGATGGTCAAAAATTCCCATAAAGTGAAAATGAAGTTCTGGCCCTGTTTTTCTGTTTCAGCTCATCCTCATCACTCCCAGAAAGACATCTCATGGGGTATGAACTGGCCTGACCATAGCTCATCTCTTTCTTCTGGGAGCTAAGTGTTCTTCATCACTGTTAATATTCCACAAAATTAGGGTGTTGAGCAATTTGCCTTGTCCAGACTGGAATGTCATTCTGAAGTAGAGTTAGGATCTTTGCTTGGCTTTGTAGATTTCAGCAGATTTTTCAATGAGCCTTTATGGGGAAAAATCCCCAAACCTATTTTTGTCTTAATCCAGCTATTCTGGTAGCTACAGGGTAAGATATTTTAAAGACACCAGCACTGTATGTAATAGACACTTTCTATAAACTTAGTCTTTTAGGTATAAAAACATCCAACAAAATAGTGAATTGAAACAGAGAGAGTTTAAGCTGAGACATGGGCATGTGGATTTCCTTATCCATGCATGTACCAAACACAGTCTTTTGTCTTTGAAGGTGTATTCTGCATCAGCTTGAGCTAAGGCAACTCCCTAATTTGAAATTCTGTTCTCATCAATTCAAACCCTTTCCTATGCACAAGCTAGTTCCAGCTGCCAACTCTACCCATCCTCTGCCACCTCTCCTTGCTTGTAGTCACGCTTCCAGTCTATTCCAGTAACTTCCAGAAGAAGATCCTGTGGGAGACAGGCTGTCCTGAGAGTAGCTTTTCTCTTTCTTTAGGGAACAAAGTGCCAAATCTTCTTCATGCCTCAAGCTGCCAGTGTCTAGAGTCCCCTGATGCCTCCCAAAGGCAGTTCAGATTGGGTTAGCAGCTGAGCCATTAGACTGACCGCAGAAGACAGACTTTTGTTTAGACGGCATGAGAAGTGTGCAGTGATACACAGTAACCTCCTGAATGCAAATATGCGTGACATTTTTATTTTTGCAGTTTTCTGAGGAAGTAGCAAGCTGGGTCACTGTAATGAATTGGTAAACATCACACTGTATTATATATGAAATTCATCTCCTAGAGCTCAGAAGCGGGGTGTTAATGGAATAGTCCCCACTATGATGTTTGCTTTGTGATATTGGTATGATGCTGTGTTCTAAAATATTCGTATCCCTGTCATACCATACCACTGTGTTATTAGCCTTAATCTATGAAGACAAAAAAGACCAAAAAGAAAGTTAATTTCACTTTTGGTTTTCAATTCTTATGCACCATGACAGAATGTGAATAACCTCATTACTATACAATTTTTGTGTGTCACATAATGACCTCTATACTAAAGACCAAAGTTTGCATAATTGAGGAGAGACTCACCTACAGCAGTGTTGGAATTCATTAGCATAAGGCTGCAATAATGCTAAGAAAATAACATTTGGTGTCACCTATTTAAACTGAAGCAATAGGTGGGGATTTTTTCGTTTGGATTTCTTAAAGGGATATGCTCATGATGGGGAACATAACTTGTCTTATTGAATCTGACAAATAGTGAGAGGTGGTCCTGTAACTCATCAGCCATTTCCATAACAAATGGAAAAGGGCTAATCCAATGCAGCTTTGCAGTTTCTTGCAAATATCAGTGAAGTACATGTTATTTAATGAATTTATTTTTAAAGGTGACGTATTCATATATTTATCTTGACTTTTAAGTGTTCATCCTTCACGCTAGGTTCTCTGTGGTAATTAAAATATACCATAAATTGTAGCTACTGTTATTAACAAAATATACTGTCATTATCTGTTGATCTTTTGCGCCTATTAAATAACTACTGGGATGTTTTAATGCTGAGTTATTTTTGTATTCCTTGAGACAAACCTACTGGAAAATGTTGGCAATTCACTTAATATTGCAGCCATAGATATTTCCCTCTCCCCGCAGTAATGTTATGGCAATTCTATTGCCTATCATTTTGTTAAAAATCACGTTTATGAATGACACCTGAATCCTGAATGCTCTTCCAGCTGGTGGCAATATCCTGTAGTGCATGTAGTTATCGGGGATCATTCTGCAGGCAGCTATTCCTTTCATCCTGCACGTTGTCTTTACCATGACTGAAGACAGAAATTTTGCATGAACTGAGGGAATTCAAACCTGAGTTGGAAAAAAGAACAACTCTTATCTGAAACCTGCAGGTAGTTAAACCCTCTTCAGTGCATCTGCTTGGAATGAGAGAAAGTTGTGAGCCCAATGGTAATAACAAGTGTACAAAAACAATCTGAAAAATGGCAAAATAGTTCTGCTTACCTTCATTGAAGGTATAAGTATCCATGTATGAATGTGTGTAATGTAGTTTTTGTGAGCCTTGGGACAAATTCGCCTGCCATTGCTTACTGCCACATTTCCCAGCTTCTCCCTTTTCACAGGTATTAATTCCAGCTAAAACACAGGCACCCTGCCAGACTTCGTATTTCCAATTCCATGGTTGTATAAGAAGTATGAGGATGCAATTTGCTGTAATGTTGTATCAGAAATCGAGGTGAGCCCAAGTGGAATTAGATAGGTGTCAGGGTTAATTTTATTACTTTTCATGGAAAAACATTACATCAGTTTCCTGCAAACTTAAATTTCCACTGGTAGTAATATCTTGCAGCCATGGTTGTGTGTAATGTAGCAGTGGTAAATTCTTGTCTTCAGAGATTTATGCAAGTCATTATTTAAAAACAGAGATCTAGGAGTCACAGCTGGCTAATTAATCTGTGGCAGGGAAAGCTGACTGCCTGGCCTTTCAGGCGTCCCAGTGATGGCTGAGTAAGCTTGCAATCCCATCAAATTGTCAAGTCTATGTTGTTTCTTTTTTTTTCCACTTCTTTTTTTGCCGTATAAGAAATAGGTGCTCAAACAATCATCAGTTTTCAAATAATTGCATGGATCTAGTTCAGAATTAGAAATTAATTAGAAATAACCAGTGTACTTCTCTCTACCATGGACTGAAGATTTGTTATACATAAGCCTGTTAGGAATTTAACCAGCTGGGTATCACTTTCAGATTGTATATTATACAGATTTACCCTGCAGTAATTCTGCCATATTACCTGATATGACCATGTTTTGGTTTTGGTCTTGTGGTGTCATTCCATGACACCTGTTGTCATACTGCAGTTAATTTTAACAGCCCTATGGAGAATAATAATAATAATAAAAGATATTTTCTACTTTTGTCAATATTATAGTAATTCATACTATCAGTAAATAGAAAAGGAAAAACCATGTAACTGTAATGGCTTGATTGGAAAAAGTCATCTTCTCGTAATGACTGATAGGGGGTGTGTACTGATAGTCCCCAATTCCCTGTAAACAAAAGTAGTAAGTAGTCAAATGGCTCCAGTCCAGCTAACAGAATCTTACTTGTTCCAGATAATCCTTTGTAAGTTAATAAGCAATGAGTTATTTTTACATTCATGACAGCATGCACAGGAATATTCCAGTCTTTCTTTGGTTGCAGCCTAAATGACACATACTTCCTGCCATGTCAGACTGGGGATGTGCAGTTCACAGGAGTGGATGGATGTCATAGTATCTGTACAGCCCAGAATACAGCCTCTTTGTTCTGGACACAGTATTACCCACTATTTTTTTAGTTATCAGTAACTCTAATGAAGAATTAAATGAATTATGTTCTTTGAAATGTATGTATCAAGAAATTGAGATCATCAATCTCCACATAGTCAGGAATTGCAGTCTTTAGCAAAAGAATACCTATGCAAAGGTTTGAATCTCTAAAACAGCTGCAGGAAGGTTTAGATCTAACTGTAATTACATAAAAAGGGGTGCATGTCAGATCATGATTCCTTTCATTAAAACAAGTGCCAGAACCATGATCTTGCTGCATCCCGCACAGAGCAGAGGAACTTGCTAGCCAGATGATAAGGAGATGAACTGAAACATAGGCAGCAAAACACATGGGGTTTCTGTACTATGGTATATCTGTGTCTAAACCGAGCAAATATTTGTTACTTTTTGAGTGTCTTTTTTCCATATATTTACACACAGACACACACACAAAAAAGTCCCTTCTTTGCTATAACCTTTCTCTCTCCAGCAGAACCCACATAACCTCTGTAACAGCCTTACATGTTTAACATATTCCAGTACATTCACCTTCCAAATGAAGGCAAATGTATTTGCTGGTCTCTATTCCCACAACTGTTTGGAAATACAATATCCCTGAATCAGTAGACAAGAAATAGCAGACATCTTACACTAGTCAGCTTCTATGGTGCAGAAAAGATAGATGGTGATGCTCTTAATCAGTTTTATGTCTAGCAAACTCAAATGACAGCCCCTCGATAATTGCTAGTTTTTATTCTTTATCTGAGCAGCATGTCTTGTTTATCTCACACATTGCCAGTCTCTCCAGTATAAGACTGAGACGCTGTTATCTTAGTCAATTCAAATGATTCAAATTATACAAATGGCTTGTTCTGACACAGAACTGCGTGAAGACTGCTGACTTATGCCCATGCCGTATCACTGAGTAGTGCCAAATGCAAACCATAACCAACTACCCCATTTAAAGATAGGTTTTGTCACTTAACTAGATGAAATTACTCATACGTTTTTTTCTTAGTTGATGCACAATCTTAAGTATTTTTAAAGGGAAGTGTAGTCCCTAGGGTTTCCCATATTTTAAATCAAAATTATTGAAGTCTTTCTTTGGTTCTGTCACCAAGAGTTGTCATTTGATCCAGAGCAGATTTTTTAACTTACTATTCCTTAGTGTCAGATGAACGGAAGAAAATACTTGTGTAAAGGTATTTATGGATCCGTAAGGTAGAAGTGAGAACAATGCTTGCTCTTGCAGAGACCTTCCAGAAGTATTGACAGACATTGTGCTAATTACAGTGTGACCATAACGATCTGTAAAGAAAGAACTGATGGGGAACACTAAGAGGTGTGAACAGTTTCCTTTTCTATTTGCTTCTGGTGGATTTAGTCCTGTGTGTCAAAGCTGATGGAAGGAGACTCCTTCACTCATATGGGAATTGGATTAGACTGTCCTTGAGATCCAAGACAAACTTACCTCAAACTGTGTTCTGCATTAGTATTTGTGAAGACTTCATTCCTTCACCTATGCACACACCTTAATGACATATTTACAATACTCCTTTTGTCTAGTCGCCTGTGGGAAATTCTGTGTAGATATTGGCTAATGTTGATATCTGGGTTTATTTAATGAATTCAACTGTAGTAACACATTTTCTAAGAAAAAAAAAACCCTGTGGAGCAAACTGGGATGCTTGTCTTTTCTGAAGTGCTAGAGGAATACTGATATGCTGCTGGCTGCCCAACGTAGGCAGATACATTGCCTTTTTTTAAAAGTAAATCATATTTCTACCTTTTTATGAAATTTAGCTTTTATCTGATATAGCTGATCCTTCTGGTGGAAACACAGCCTACAGTAGCCTCATACAGAAAAACGCCTAGCTCAGTAACTATGGCTAAGTAGACTGACCTACACTATATACATTCCTCAAATTCTTCTCTTTTACTTCACTCTTTGGTCCGTACCGTTTATGACAAGTCTTTTGTAGCCCAATGCAAACAATTCTGAGCCCCAAAGAGCAAGAAGCACCTACAAATAGTAACCAGAAAATCTTTTACTAGCAGTAAATGTGCATAAATATTATTCAAATTCATAAAATAAATCATGACGTGTCTTGATCTGTTAGTTTTAATCCATCTTGTGAAATTAAAACATTTAAACTAATCTTCATGGAGAGAAACGCTGCAATTCCCAGAGCTTTTTCCTGCCAGTAGATAGATAGAGCTTAGAATGACCCCTGGTTACTTTTGTTTACTTTTTATTTGTGAAAAATGCAGGGAGGAATGATACCAAACTCTCCATGATTAACCATGACTTAACTGACAGAGTAAACCAGCAACAATTCATACAGCCAGTAATTAATCTATAGCTTTGTGGTCTACATTTGCCAACTGTCTTCCGTATTTGAGAGAGAGTGACTTGCTGAATGTTTTATCTCCCCAGTGACAGTTAAGGTATGAAATCAGATTTGAAGATAAACATCTTCTGTGGCTTCTGCTTACAAAAATAGTAGCAAATTAAGTATGTTTGCTTAGTCCTTGCAAATATTTGCTATGGGATTGACATAGGAAATAGGATGGTTTTTTCCCTTTCTTGGTAGGAGCTCCACCTCAGTAGCTGCTCACCCTCTGCAGTATGTTTTCAGGATGATTTTTTGTTTCATGAACCATGCAAGCATTTTGGTTTTATTCTTCTTTTTGTGCCTGTGTGCATTAGGAGCCAAATCATGTGGGATGCAGTGATTCCCCATGAGGAGCTGCATACGCTAGCGGGACGTGAACAGTTTGACGTTATCCCAGGAGGTGATTGGTACCTCCTGGGATTGGTAAAACAAGTAACTCAGAGATCAGGCAGTGAGTGGTTGCAGTGAATTCTTTCCATAAATATTTTCTTTGTATAGTGAGGGGAAAGATTTTTATTTGCATGGTTTTCATGAACAGGCAAACTTGCCTGTCTGAGCCACACATACTATGACATACTATAGGAGAAAACTTCTCCCCTCTGCTCTGCCCTGAAAATTTGAGATTCTGTCCATATTCTGCCTCCTCTGGTCAAGACAAACTGCAAACAATGCAACAGCTGCAGCCCAGAAATGAGAGAGGAATTTTATCATAAAAAAGAAATTAAACTACTGTCCTGCTCACCTGCATTTGATTTTTAAACTAAATACATTTGAGACGTTTTCCATTTAGTACTACTGAAAGGGTAGTTTCTTGACACCATTTCACATAAAACAATCAGGAACATGGACTCAAGCAGCTGTATATTATAACACAACTGTACTTGTCAGAACCTTTTTTGTTAAGTTGGAGTTAGTAAAGGAAATAGATCTATTTTTTTTCTTTAAGCTTTAATGTGCTTTTGTTTTGAACTTGACATTTTGATTTGCCTGTGAGCTTTATTTTGAGTTTCCTTGAAGATTTCTGGTAACAATAATTGTTTGCAACAGGAAGATTCATGTGAACTGACTTCCATTTTAGCCTTCAATTCCTATAAAATGAAAGGGGATTGCAATGTGGATGTGAGCAGAGAGGACTGATGCTTCTGTACAATGCACTTCTGCTCCAACAGTAAATATGTTTTCATGATTAATAAAAAGAGAGTAGAAGTCATTGTACTCTGTTAGGGTTTTATTGATGGCTGCTCCCCAGAATACTGAAAAGATGCTATCAATACTCTTGACACTTTGCTTAATCAAGATGTGACCCTCCAGTGCAACCAGACTGTGTTTGCTTCTGAGATAAAGCAATGCCACCAGTTAGGGGAGAGGTTGTTGTTGTTTTTGGTTGAGGGTTTTTTTTGTAATTTCATTAAAATGTAATCCACGCCATTAAATAATATTTATTGCCACTGAAGTGCCGTTGGGCGCAAATAGGAAATCAATCAGCTTGTTCTCTAGTTCAGTGGCCTTCAGCCATGTGAACCGTATAGGTGTCTCAGAGGAATAGGCTGCACCTTGCACAGCAGACAAAATCAGATCAATAATAGTATGTTCGGTTTAGTTTTTAAAATTGCTCTTGCTTGGAATGTGCCAACGGGCACGTTCAATATCAGATATCTGGGCTTGGAACAAGAAGTTTTCAAGTGCACCCTTAATGTTTGCAACTTGCTAAGTATTTTTGTTCTGTAGGTCAGCACATCAAAAGCCAAAATGATAAGAGTGGAGGTTCCCCTGGGCAAGATGGAAAGACTGTTCTTACTGTCAAATATACAGCATGATCTTAGCCCAGTGGTGGAATTAGTTAGGCATGCTCCTTGATGTGCTTTACAGTTTGAACAGTAGGTAATCTTCATTGGTTCAGTGCATTGGACCTCATTTGTGTGCAAAGATGCATTGGTAAACGGCGCCTTAAGAAATACTGTGGCAATTGAGATAGGTTAGGAATTGAACCACGCTCTGGCCTCTCTTACAACCAGTCCCCGGTGAGTTAATGAAGTAGGATAGTTGCCTCTGAAGGATTTAAGATGATCCCATTAACTGCAGTGGATATTTGTTCACATTCCCTACCCGTGAGGGCAGGGGAAAGGGATTACGCTCAGTAGCCACTAGCAAAGGAGAGCTTTGCTGACTGTTAGTAATGTCTTTGTAGGACTGAGGGAAACTGAGCAAGTCCATAAAATTAAAAAAAAAAAAAATCCAAACCTGACTAGAGACTTGTCTCTTCCTTCAGAAAGTCCTTGTGAGGTGAGTTTTCACATGGACTCAAACAATTTCAAATATCCCCACTGGGTGTGGCTAAAATGCATTTGAGGATTCTTTGCAGCTGTTTAATTCCGACATAATTGCCTCTGAGATTTCCTTCCTGGTTTTTCTGTGTAAGATGCACTAAGCTATGTAGATAAGAAACAATCTATACATTCTGTGTATAGGAGTAAATCAAGGAATATAATGCAGATGGATAGCATCAAGCAAAAGACTCAGTTCTTGTAATTTAGAATACATTGCAATGTGAATCCCACTGAGTTGAAATACCTTATTTCCGAGAATTTCCTGGGGCAGGAAGCATGAGGTCACTTTATTCTGCACCAGTCACATCAGTCTACAAATTAAAATCTAATGAAACATGTTTGAAACAATTGCACACACCTTTTCTGATTTCTTCACACAATAAATTTATGTAAGCCACCCAATGATTAGCAATTCTTGCTGACAAATATGAGAATAGTTAAACATGACACATAATTGTGCTGAAATTGTGTTTTTCCCCTCTTATTGCACAAAGATGGCTTAATCAATTTTCTGTCATCTATAGGTGACAGATGGAAGGAATTACTAAGTCTATCCTTTTTGGATGTCATTCCCTTTGATATCGAATCCTCCCCTACTCTCTGCGCCTTTAAAACCAACGGTACGGATTCCAATTGTCTTTTTCAAATAGATCCTAAATCCTAAATAACACGGTAAAGTATTCTTGACAGGGCCTTTGAGTACTCATCCTGTTGGAACAGAGCCATGGGCCATACAAACAATTGTATTAGACATTTGGTCCCTGACAGGTAGATGTGGGAAATGTTGAGTATGATTTAAAAAAAGAAGGGGGGAGGAAGGAATGGGCAGAAGCTCAGATCAGAGGGAGAAGGATCGTGTTAGTGAAACAGAAGGACTGAATACCTTGTATCCCCAGCTCAGCCATATCTAATCTCTGTACTCCTCTAAAAAAAAAAAAGCATGATGTGCACGGCGTGCAGCTGGAAGAGCTGTTCAAACCATGCAGTATGAGCACGTTGCTCTGTTTTGTGAATTTAGTTCCTCACACCATCTCCATCCCAGCATGAGAGAAGTCTGTAAGCTCAGTGCAATCGTATCATAATTTGGATCTCCACAGGAGACTGAACTCGCATCACCAGAATGCATCAAGCCAATGCATGTGTCAATGCACAGTTACATATATACACAACAGTTCCGGGCCCATGGTGACATTTTTCAAACTAATATATTGACAGGAGTGCCAGGATATTTTTTAAGCATATCCAGGAGGAAAAAGAGCATTACAATGAGGAAGAAAACGCAGCAGAATGCTGACACCCAAGTACATTACTTAGTGTGCAGTTGCATTAATGAACCATTACTTCAAATCCCAGGTTTGCCAATAGTGTCACTGTTCGTTTATCAAGGCGGAATCATCCTGGATGTGAACAGAATGCCTGTGTAATAGATAACTTCTCAATCCTCCCATACCGTACATTTTCTTGAGCCCATTACAAAAGATTTATTTTTAAATTGGATTTTTTTTTTTTTTTTTTTACAGCTGGACAGAATGAGACTGTTTGCTGAACAAATGGTGTTAAAATCCCCAAGGGTATGACTTACCTCAGTAACGACCAAGACTACTGCTTGAGCCAGCTGATGCTCTTTTAATGAGCACTGCTTGTCAGAGGATCATATCTGCAAGTTGCTGTATAAAATAACCATTTTGCATGAGTTCATAAAGCATTCTCTCTTTTGAAATGGATGAGGTGGTGTACCAATCTCTGCAGCACCAAACAGACACTTGTTTGAACTGAAAGGAGGGGAAAAAACATCCCAAAGCTTATGACAGGGGTTTTTTTTCTAGTTGTTTTCCCTTTCTGTGACAGACAGCTTTGTGTATGTACACAAGAAGCTCAAAAGATTCAAGAAGAGAAATACTGAAATACAAGCTTCAAAATGAATTTCAGCTTTGGCCTGAGTGAATGAGCACGAGCATGACAGGCTGCTTGTTTAGCAAACTGGGTGGACAGTAAGATAAGGCCTTTTCATGTGACAAGACATCCCCAGCAGTTCTCTCTTTGTCCCTCATAAAGTTTTCCAAGGCAAATCAAGAAGACGCTCCCAGACAAATCAAAATTATGAGTTCAAAACATGTGAGTCCTTTTTTCACAGAAGATCATCCCCATACCAAGCCCAAGCTTATCAATGCTGCTTTCTGACAAGCACAACCACTTCATGATTTCGCTGAGTCTGTGGACCTGATTGCTTTTAAATAAAACTGTGCCATGTAACTACTTTACTGCTACTACTAGCGATGGGTTCAAAGCTAAGATCACACAGCAAAAGAACAGCATTTAGTAGCCCTGCCATCAACCTGTTCTTTTAATATATGTGTTACTTACGGCTGCAGGTTAGGTTATACCCTTGAATATCACATTTCTCACCAGCAACAGCAATGAGTAATTGGGTACTGCAGGGTTTAATGTGCGACACTGAGTCATTTTGATTAGACCCATATTTTATTCACTTGTGCTATTAACATCAAAGATTTTTTTAAACTACAATACCCTATACATTTGGGTTTAATGGGAGTTAAAGAAATTGGGTTCTAACATACTCAAGTACCTTAGAGTTTTTGTGTCCCCAGCATATCAAACCAGCCTAAGTCACTGATAAAATTCAGATTACGCTTGTGTACGAACTGTGTCCTATGAAAATGAACCATCAAAGATAATTCGGATTTGTTCAGGGCCTTGAACAGTGTAAGTAATGCATCTTACAGACAGTTAATTCAAGCAGAACAGAAATAGATTCCACTTAAATGTTGCTACTGCTTGGACTGAATCTTACCAGCCTGGATAGGTCTGAAGATCCAAGTCTCAGTAGATGAGATCTGCAAATCCCAACTTTGACCACAGCAAAGAGAGAGGTGATGACTTGGTCTTTGTTTATTCAATGAAATGACTGACCTAGCTTACTTTCTGACCAGGAACATAAATATGTAATTCTGTTTTGTTCTAAATGTCATTTTTACATTTTGTAAGCCTTACTCCATTCTGCAGATCTTACATGCAGGCTGATTATATCATGAAGTGGGAATAATAACGATTTTTTGCACAGAAATGTGTGTATGTTAGAGATGTTGGTTGAATGTTTCACCTCTATTAACCTCTATTTCAAACCAGCAGCGAAGTGGGAATATTTACTTATCATACAAACTCAAACTAGGATGATTTTCCTGTGACCAAAAATGCTCCTGAACTTTGTTTGCAAGGATAAAGTCTTGTGTGGTTTGCTGCATGTTATTACCCTCACTGTAGTTTTCCAGATTATTTAGTGTTCTTAATATTGGGCAGATAGTAAGAAACATTCTTGCTGATATTTAAATTTTTACGTCAGAACTGGTTAAACTTTTATTCCCGTCCATCTGTCTCAAGTTGTCACAGATTTTCCGGTAGTAACTAAGCTGCTGTGTTACGATGCAGGCTCTGTATGTGGTATTTAGCATGCTGCTTCTCTTTAGTGTCGCAGGCTACACGGAAAACAACCTCTAGCATACTAACTGCCTGTTTCACCTGAAGGAAAACAGGAAAGCATTTTAAAAGATAAGTTTTCCCTTGTCACCTTTCCTGCTTGTACTGTATATTATCAGATCCTTTTCCCTCTTGTGTAAGCAGAGGCAGACATAGAGAAAAATGTGTTCTTTAAACCAGGGGAACACTTTTCTTTGCTGTTTTATTCATACTGAAATAAAAAGGAAAAATTCTGAATAAATGACTACAGGCTTCTTAAAACCTGTAAAATTATATTTTAAACAGGGCTTTGGCTAACAAAAATAGGATCTGAACATGTGTGTAATGGAGCCAGTCTCACAGAGGAAAATGATAATTTCTTATGTCTGGCACCTGTCAGGTCTCTTTAAGAGTCTAAATGCATGTGTTATCACTGATAACCAGCCTTACTCCCAAATAGACCAATCAAAGCCTAATTTTCAGAGGTTAAATCTTGAAGTCCTTTCGAACTCTGATTTCAAAACATAATCCCGTGTTACCCAACAGAGGCCATTATCAACTAGATTTGTTTGCACCACATGTAGCTTTGAAGGATAGTAGTGGTAAGAAATCAGAGAGAATCTCTCTTCCAATACTGACCAAGGAATGATAACAGCACAAGAAGTAGTACTAGTGCTAAAACTTGCCTCTCTGCTCCAGTGGTTTTACACCAGGGGTTTAGAGACGATACACATAGTCTCACAGTTGGGATTCTATACAGTAAGACCTAGGAGCAGCGTTCAGAGCAGGTAGCAATCATACCACCCTATATATCATGATTAGTCCAGGACAAAGAACAGATGGCGTGAGAAGGAGATGGATTCCATGAATACGGAGTGGGTGGCAGTTGTAGCTGGGCCAAGCTCTGAGGCCAGAGAGAGTGGTATTGGTAAATAGTGATAAATGTGAGGGGGTTGTTTCTTGGGTATTACAAGCTACAGGAAGACAGAATGGAGTTGTCAGCTATCTGACAACTAATTTTTATACATGAAGGTGTTTTTTTATGGCTGCTTTTTTCTGTGATGTGTTGTTTCATTTCTTTCTTTGCTGCCAGGCATTCACTGCGAGACTTTAGGATTCCAAATTTATGAAGAGATGGCTTTGTGTGGGAAAAGCCTCTGAGACCAACCAGGGGAGCTGTGGTTTCAGTTAGAGAAGATGAATTCACAAGTAGTACTGAATGTTTAAGCCCTTGGTTTTGGGTAAATGAACATATGCAAACACATTTGACTTTCCTTTGGGTTTTGTCCCACTAAGTTAATCGTTTGATATTGAATTTTTATTTTTGGTTCCTTTTGTGATCTGTAGTTACTGTATAGGGAAAAGGAGTGCTCTGAAAGCCAGAGAGAAGAGGAAAATACCCAAAGGAATTTGGGCTAAGTCTCCTGAGACACCCAGCGTATCGATTTCTTGGGCTTATGAAAGACATGTCAGTCACACCTCCATTCAGGATCAAGTCTAGCCTGCTTCTGAGACTTAGTGTCGTAGGCAGCAAGCAATAACTCCGCAGTCAAGAGATGACATGTTTCAGTGGAGATGCCAAGGTGTAAGCACAGATTAGTTCAACTGAGCCTCAGAAGCTGTAAAATGGCTCAGCAAAACCCATGGGAATATATCTGGAATTTATAAGGAGTTTATTCCTTTGCCCTTACAAATTAAGTAATTAATTGTTGTTTTTCATCCTTTTAATCACTGTGGTAATTGTTTTTATTCCAGAAGAAACCAGAAGGGTAATGTTGTATAGTTTTATGATTAAAAAATTTTGACTAGATGTTTTTCTTACTCTTTTCTTAGGAAAGTTTATCTCTGTGCCTAATACATATTTTAGAATGTAATAGTTACAGACTCTCAGAAGATTTTTACTTCTCTTTGCAGGAAAAGAAAATGGGGTTCACACAGTTCCTCACAGGAAAGCTATAAAATAATTTTGGCTTCCTACCAAAGCAATATTTGCAATACTAACAATTCTTGCACTGTTTTTCTTCTAAATAATTCCTGTCTTTTGTTAGAACTTGAAAAGAGCCTACCAGTGCATTTTTTCTTTCAGCAAGATTTTGTTTATTTCAGGTGAGGCTCAAGCTCGTTTGTGGATGCCATATAGGTTAAAATTAAGAGACTCTTTCTGAATGGTATATAAATTCTGTAATGAAACATGGTTATTTTCCTTTGACTTCAAAGTCAATTGCTTGCCCTTTCCAGAGCAGTTAATTTAAATTTTTGAAGATCTATTCACACTTTATTAAAAAGGACATTTTGGAAAAGATGGAGAACAAGAAATACAAAACTGCCAGGAACATATGATCAATTTATTGATGGAAATACTGCACCTTTTGGGAAGTTTAATCTTGTTTGAAATTCTGTACTTCAAAAAGTCCTCCATGCATACAAGCCAGGATGAAGGTTTATCTTTGCATGCAATAACTAAGTATACATCCCACTTATTTATGATTATTTGTGGAATACGTTTCTCCTAATAGGGAGTCAGCAGGTTTATCAGGTCTTCTTGAGATTCAGGGGCAGAAGCAGACAGGGATTTTCACTTTTTAAATGGGCTTCCAATTGTTTTCCATCACAGCTACATGATCCCTGGCACATTGCCCACCTGTAAGGGAGATATTCAAGAACTGCCGGGACAAACTGCATACAGGTAGCCATGCTGCAAATGCCTGCACACGCCCTGTGGGACATGCCATGTTAGCTGTTGCTTTGTGCAACTTGTGTTTGCCAAGCAGATTGTCCTCCCGTTGTCCTTTAGTCTACCACGCATTGTTAATGCTATTGATCGAGAGTTAGATTCATCTTTTGTTGATTTGCTGCCTACTCTGGGCTTGATCCTATGACTCTGAAGATAATGGGAGTACTGCTAGGGTGTTGGATGGGAGCAAGAGCAAGCCATTTGGATATCTCACATAGCTTCTGTGTGCTTCAGTTACTAAGTCAGAATGCCAACTTAATTTACAGGTGTGCTAATAGTTTAATTCATTTTGCTTTCAAGAAGTACTTTGAATAGAATCCGAAAAACTGCTATTTATTTTAGAACCCTCCAAAATGTGAAGGCAACCTAGTAATTCAGGACAACCTTGTGCAAATGCTAATTCTTAGCACGTGGGCAGCTGAGGCCCTCTACCCACAAAGTCATTTGGATATGAGCACAGCACAGTGTAATGTCAGACCAAAACCCAAAAGAGATCATAAAGAACATAAATAATTTTACACCTTCATTTTTTGGCATTTTGGATAAAATTAATTCGGACTGAAACTTTTTTAAAAAAACAAATAGGAGGAAAGAAAAAGATAGATCATTTTCTAGAAATTGCATTGAACTCATTTTCTACCTGCTGCTACTCCATGAAAATCCGTAGTAATGTAAGCCTTCATCTAACCACACTGTCAGATATCTTTCTACCTCTCCTCGTGATTATTTTTGAACAAAGTTAAGCACCTAAGGCAACATACTGAAAAGCTCTCAAAATTATTTGTTCAGGGAGAAGTGCTGTACTAGTGGTCTTGTCTCAAGTTGGCAATATTCTCTTGTGTTCTGTAATATTTGAATTGTGGGGGTTTATAACCACTGTGCAGGTGAATAACAGTGTGGTGCCAGGTGAAAGGTACAGAGAGGTGAATTGAATGGTACTGTATCATAGCTGTGTCTCTGCTCACAATCCTGGAGAGGACTCCTGGAGTAGCAAAGCAATTACTGTTACAGCAATGATCTTTGTATGGGGATACTAGGCATGTTTCAGTCCAGGCTTGAAAAGGATGTGAGCTATTTTGGAGCTATTTATTTGTCTGCAATCAAAATATCAGATATGCATTTATTTTCCCAGTTTCCTATTAAAAGAAAATTCTAGGAAGCTGCTCTATCCAGACTCATGAATACACATTCTCAGAGGGTCAAGATACATATTCCTAGCTGGACTGCTTTAAGACACAGCCACTTCCTAACTGCCCAGTGCAAAGTCAGCTATCTGCTGTTGTGCCTCCAATGTACATGAGTTGGTCTTGTCTGGTTATTTTGCTTGAAGCAGGTTAGAGACCTTCATCATGGGCTGCCAGAACTGTGGGGTCTGTGGTGGTAATAAACAGTTAGAGCAGTAACATTATCTACCACACATCTTGATTCAGGCGATGTCTGACAGGCTGCTGAGCATCAGTGAGGATGGTACATAGGCTCAGCAGAGATTTAACTAAGTTGTATAGACCTAGCTTTGTCCACTCGAGTCCTAGCTTTTCTGCTTATTGGTAATATTTGTCCTTGCGTACTTTGCATAACACTGTGAGGTCTTGTTCACTTGCAGTATTAAACTGCTTAGAAAGGAACATGTTGGCAATGTATATTTCAGTTCTGGGTTGCTGTAAAATGCGTCTTTCCCATAGTTAATTTTCACGCATCCATGCAATACAGAGTTGCATTTCATGCAGTTTATGCACTAGTGCCTGAAAAGAAGATAATTTTGTATTTGTCATCCTCATGGCTTGGCTTCGCAAACAAAGATCTGGGAAGGGCTTTTCCCACACTCACTGCAAGCGATGAGTGCACCCTCCGGGCCTGTGCAGCAGTGGATTTTTTAGGTGAGGAACCAGCGTGGGTGGAACTGGCTCCACCCTTTACCCCTGAGGTTCATCTGCCAGGGCCTAGCGAGCTTGGACGGTGACAGCAAAGTCCTCAGGTCGAAGGTTTGGTTAGAGTATCCTTCTCTTAGACGGATGCCTTACAAGGCTAAACGAGCTCCATCTGCCCAGGTTTGGAGTCAGAGTTGTCCTTCTCCTAGGATGGCTGCCCCAAGGCTGGTGAGCCCATTCTGCCCGTGGACACACTTTGTCTGACCCTTCAGCTGAGACCTGTCTGGCCTGGGAGACCCCACCGGAGGCACATGCCACCACCAGCACAGCTCTCAACCTCACAAGGGCACGCAAGCTCCTTCCCCACAGCAAGGGGGTGCCTGTGAAAGAGTCACTGCTCTACCTCTGGACATCTTTGTATTTGTAGTGCCTTCATATCAGACTCTCTTCTTAAAGGGAAACTCAAGAAATCTCTAGGAAAATAAGTCTAAAAAACCCTCCCTGGGAGAAATGAGGTTTGTCTTATGTGTTCATTTACTGTAGCATTTGAGGACTGAGGGAGATAATATCTAGCATCTTTTCAAACGCTGCTCTATACAAAACAATTCCACTCCAGCTGCTTTCTTACGGCCTCTATAAACTCTGTTTAAATATTATGGAGGCTGTCTAGTCTACATTGTTTTTTGCAAGTTAGAAAGGAACAAGTTGTTCCACAGCGTGTAAAAACAAGCATCATTTCAAACTAATCCTTTGCATGCACTTAAAGAAACAGGATAAAAATACAAAGGTAAAACTCTTGTTGCAAAGCATCACTCAAGGCCCGGAAGAGAAATGACAGATTGCTATTTGAAGAGCAGCTCCCTGGTTATGCTTGTACAAGTAAACTGCAAACTTAAATGATCGCAATTGAAAATGTTATCTCTTCTTCCTCCACCTGTATTGTTGTTCTCAGGTACTTAGAAAAGCTTTTGCTCTTTAACAATTGCTGAAATTTATTGTCTGAGTCATTTTAAGGAATGGTCTTCATAAAACAGTTTAATTTATTTTCCTTCCCTCTACCAGTAAATTTTTATTTCTTACACCCTCTTAGGAACAAATTGAAGGAAAACAAAGTCATAATGTCACCACTAAAGTAATTCCAAATTTACAAAAAGTGATCCTCTGGTATATAGAAGATAACGCATTTGCTTTGTCTTGTAAGCATAGGGAATACCTGTGATAGATCTAAGTGCAATGTCAGTCTACGGTGTCAGTAAATCAGTTAACTTAATCTGTGCATAGTATGTACACCTGCAGAGGTAGTGCATGACAGTCTATAACAGTAAATACTGCACAATGGAGGACGATTCTGCACAGCACAAAGTTAAAGGATAATGACATTACTCTGATATAGCAAAGCCCTGAGCAATGCTAGTATACCTATGAGGAGACGTAAGATGTCTGCGTTGTTTCCTATGGTAATAATCTGTGTATCCATGTAGTTTTCACAATGATAAATGGATAGAGACTATTATATGAGTAGTTAAAGAAGAAATTACCTGTTTATATTGGATAATTCCCGTATGAATGGTATAGTGTTGTGGGTTTTCTTGCTTTGCTTTTCTGAGATTTGCAGTTTCTTTCTAGCACTGGCTTCTCATCACAAACTTGCAGCCATACAACCTGGTCTCATCAGATCAAACAAGCTAACGCAGCCAGACCCAGTCAATACTTATATGAGTGATTTCAAAGATAATTCAAGAATGCGTTAGGAAACTGCCCCATATCAGTATTCCTTTCTTGCCAGCATTGAACAGGCATCTCCCATGCTGTTGGGGAGTTTACTTGATATGTGGTTCTTCATCCTCATTCTAAACTGTCCTTTATCATTGCTATGCTGTTAAACACCTTCCACGTTCCCCCACAAGCGGCTGCATTTGTCAGTGTGTATGCATGTAGTTTACCAAGAACCTTTGGGGGTGAAAGGTACTACATAAGCAATGGTGCCAGCTCAGACACTGCATTTTAGATTAGCTTTCTGCAACCCTGACTTTAGTGTATACCAACAGAAAGTTAGTTCTGAAGCACTGTTTAGGTCAGCCTTTGACTTGAGAGTACAGAGCACTGTTTCCTTGTCAAAAGTTCTTACACAGAATCAGAAGTGCTGGCCTATACCTGTCAGAAAGGGAAGATAAACCACCATTTCTATTTTCATCATCTGTGAGATAAAACAGAATGATCATGGCTATTTTTTATACCTTTATAAGCTGTGATTTAGGTGGCTTATTGGCCTTAACTGAGAGGTGGACCTGGACCTTGCATCTTGAGGTTTCCGTTTACTCTAAGCCACTTGATGTAACTTTTCTTGATCCAACTGAACAAATAAGGTGAAATCTCACAGTTTCTGTTTCTTCTGGTTTTTTTCTGACTTCTATTTCTTCTCAGTTTTGTGTAACAGTTCCAGTTCTACCTCTCTTGGAGAAAATGCATGGGAAATCCATACATGAGGACTGAATATTGTAATAGCTAAGCGCTATGATAAATAATACCAACTCGCTTATCATCATCAAGCTATAAGCTAGCATCAGCACAAAATGAAACAAGAATCTATCAAACTATTGGTGGAGGAAAATGCAGATTAAATATAAATAAACACAAAATATAAATGAAAGATGCGAGTAGAGTTGTATAATGAGAGAGAGCCCAACAAGCTGAATAGCATCTTTACTGTTTAATGCCAAAAACAAATAATACAGCTGATTTTTCAAAGAAGAAAAAGCCATGATTGTCTTCTGTATTTTTTCCTGAATAAATAGCAAAACCATGGAACAATTTCCTTAACTGAATGCACAGAACAAGACATGCAGAAAAAACCCACCACTATTGGCATGATCATAATTGTGATTAGGTAAACACAATTGATTTTCTTGCTCTAAGAAAATCATCATCCACTGTTTTGTAGGAAAACAGTGTGTGGCATAATTATACAGAAACTGGGTGTATAATAAAGAGATAATAAAGATATAATAAAGGTCTGAGCGACAAAGCTAGTATCTAGACTTTTCTTTCCACAGGTTTAGGGTGGGCCCCGTATTAGGGGGCCTTATTTCCAAAAGGTCCTTCTGCCTGCGTACCAGACAATATGCCAGTCTCACAGAGGAGTTCAACTCCAGCAAGAAGAGGTTCCACTGGCTTCACTGAAGTTCTGCCTGACCACGCCAGAAGTGAATTATACTCACTGCTATTAATTTTAGGATTCAGTTTGTATACTGTGTCAAAATGCTGACACGTGTGCTCTGAGAATTTCCTGTAAACCTGTCTCTTTAGAGCAAATGATAAAATGAAGTGAGGTGTCAATCACTCATCAATTTCTTCTATTTATCTATTAAGCTGGGTAGGAAATCTGATTACATACCAGAAGTATGTAGACTTATAGAAGGAAGAAACGAATGAAATCTTGCTTTGTTGATGGTTTTTTTCTGTCAGTTTGGAAAGAGAAATATTTTCATAAACATCCTGGATACTTTGTAATATGCACTTTTGCACTATTTCCTTCCTCTGGTGGTAAATGACAATGCTCATTTCCAAAACCTCTAAAGCATAGACAAGTTTGCCTATGACTTTTAAATTCAGACTTAGGTAAGGAAGTTCAATTTATATAAGCTGGGAGAGATTTTGTTAATACCAAGCATATCTGAATATGGCTGTCTTTGTACATTTGTAGGATTTCACATTGCCTAATATAATGTTCGTCATGGTTCTAATTTTTCCTCAGAATGGATCTCTTTTATGTCTGCTATTTACCATCCTTGCCAAAGTCATTGAGCACAAGAAATTCAGTATCTACAAGATGCAGAGACTGCTTTCGTCCTTGCTCTCATGTAATAGGTAATGGATGGTTTTAAGAAAGGATCTTTACTCTGTGCTTTACCTATTCATGTGTAGGATTTTGATTTCATTTGAAATGAAAGGCGTAAACCTCAGGTCTGAAAACTAATAGAATTTCTGCATTTACCTGCTGATCCATAGCCTTTAGGTTAGATTGTGTGTCAGCCAGCAGTCGGCTTGTTGAATGAAGCAATACTTTAAAACTAAAATGAAAAGATTTCCGTTCTACGTAGCCTGACACCAAATATGAAGGCAGATTTCTGGTGGCTTATTATTGGAAATATTTTCCAGTGTGTCTGATAAGCAAGACTGAACAAGCTGTAGGAAGTAGACCTAATCAGATAATGCTGACTTGTAGACCAGAAAAAAGAGAAGTATTTTGCCTAAGTGCTATGCCTTCCCTTGTCAAGACTGAGGAGAAAATGGCTAGTGCAGTGGCAAAATGCACTGCAGAGATCAGGGAGTAAAACTGCTGGTTTGTGAGTGTGGCTGTTGTATCTAAGCCTATATACTTAGATACACATTCATTGTCTGTATTATGGAAGGATTGTATCTGAGTGCTTGAGTGAGTTGGAGGACTGTCAGTGGGGTATATAAAATGGACTGGGAGAACATCAAATTGGATTAGCTATCCATTTCTCAGTAAGTAAGTCCAGGTATTTTTTTTTTTAACTCCAAAGAAATTTAAGATACAGATGTGAGAAGAGAGTCCCCATGAAGAATTAAACACTGTATTCTCCTCATACTTCTGCACATCCTTCATGGACACACATTTGGACACTGGGGATATTCACAGGATGAGCAAATTCTCAGTACGGTTTGAGAACCATTTATGATGCTCAGGATGGAGGCGAAATGAATGTCTTGTAGAAATGTTTAGAAGGAGTTCCCAAAGAACTGAAGCAAAACAATTCCTTTGTTATTTCCATGCCTGGATATGAAGTAGTAGTTATCACAGATAGATATTTAACACAGAAAGATATTTAACACAGCTTCATATTCTTTCATCTCTTCAGATTGCCTGTGGATAATAGATTATACCAAATGCAAACATAGTGCCACATTAGTATTGCATGACAAACATGCATACTTTTATTTGTTGGCCTGGACATTTTTTTTTTCAACTATTGTTGGAAAATCTTCTTATTTCTCAGTTTTTTTGAAAACAGCTGAGCTCTTGGCTTTGTACCTTAAATGTCTCTGCTCAGGGGAAAAGGAATTCAATTGCATAAAGCCTACTCTGCACTGATCTTTCCAAACAACTACTGTAAGATTAAAGTTTTAAATGGATTGAGCATCTCTATAAGTATATTCACATTCATACATGTCTGGAGTAAACATGCCATCTGAGGCTTCTGCTTTATTTTTCTTACAGTACATTTGGAATTCAAAATAAGGTTTATTTTGTGAGGGAAAATCAATAAATCATTTCAGTTGTCCCACACTTTGTAGAGCTAATTGTAATTAGTATAATGTCTTTGTTGGCAAGGGCTTATCAGGCAAATAGCATGAAGAGGCAAAGAAAAAGCCTCATAAAGAATTATGTTGTTTTGTAAAGCTAATTGTGACGCTATCTCTGGCTTTGTGTGTGATTGAACTCTTAATTTTTAATCTGGTATTCCTTCCAGCAGGGTAGCTACTAGTATTACCTGAGGTTCTCTGTAATGTAACTATACAAGAGATTTATGGCAGTTTTAAGTTTTACGGTTCGGTGCCAAAAAGATGTAGTCTTGAGTCATCCACATTGTGGTAAGTGTGGTAAGGGCTGTAGTTTCTAGATGTAATGAATTAGCTTGTTTTAATGTTTGTTATGCAAATCTTATAGACAAGAATTTAGTTAACTGTGATGTCCTGAACTTTGATGCCTAGAGAGCAGCAACAGTCTCCTTTGATGTATGCTGTCACGTGTGTGGCCTTCTAAAGAGCTGCTTTGCCTGCAGAGCTTCATTGGCAACATACCCAAGTCTTAACTAGCCAATACCGGGATGCACTGAAAAGATTATGTCACTAAGAGTAGTATAATATGTGGGGGAGAAATCAGAGCATTTATTTATAAAGCAATGGACCACTATCCTATCTCATTAATGTGTTCTAGTAATTTTCATTCACTGGAAATATCAAATCCCTGAAACTACCTGAATTCTTCATCATACTTAATAATGAGCCAATAGCTTACACTGACAGGGAGCTGGCTAGATGACTAGTCTTATAATTCCCAAGTTTACTGTTCTCAAAAAGTTGAATTTTGAAAGGCTCAGAAAATCGACTAATTTGCTACTTCAGTTGATAGCAGAGAAGCCATAAAAATTCTCTTTCAGAGCATTTCACTGCCATTCTAATAATATGGAGATTTTTTTCTCTCAGCTTCTCTTTGTACGCTTACCCTCCTGCTGTCTATTCAATGAATATGGGAAGAAATACTCTCAAATAGTCTAGTGTTGAAGCAACTGTGCTGTGAGCTAGAAGGGAATTTACCCTCATCCATAGTTCCTCTTCCTATGAGCTTCTCTGTGGCAGTCTTGCGCTTTTCTAAATTGTTTGCTGTGTCATGCTTTCTTCTAAAGGCTGTCATCTGAGAGGAAAAAATGCACCATTCTTCGTTTGTTCTGCCATCAAGGTGCTGCCTTCAGGGTAAATATTTGTGTCAGTGGCTGTAGGCATCTGGCCTCCAGAAGACCCTACTGCACATGTGTAGTGGCTCTTAGTGAATGGAAGAGGAAGGACAGAAGCTAATCTTGCATGTCCTGAGGATTTAGGACGCTGTATTTCCAGTGGGGCTTTAATTAAACTTCACCCTCTTCTGTCCACAGGTACATCAGTGAGAGGTGCCCATCAGAAAGACAGCTACATTGTAAACAGATCAGTAGCAAAGGGAGGGGAAGTTTCAGCCGCTCAGAGGTCAGGATTATTTGCTTCTTTCTAGATAGTTGGAGAGAGGGGAGTTAATTAAGAAAGCAGAGATATTCGGATGGAATATAGAGAGTAAGCAAGACCCTAATATTGATACTAAACAGTAATATAATACCTATATATGAGTGTGTATGTTTCATTATAATGTCAAAAAAAAAAAAAGGAAGAGAAATATCTTGTTCCTTTTTGACTTTAAGGAAAAGTTAATCTGGAGAAAGTTACAGTAGTAAAAGGGAAGGCAACATCTGTGTTAATTAGCAGTTAATCTTCGAAGCTTGACTGATGGGTTACATTATGGTCTCTCACATTTGAATTAAAATTCAAGACCCACGCAAGTTCTATTTTTGCTTCCTTTTATCCACATCAGAATAATTTGTCTGGATTTAAGACTTCTTTTTTTGCTAAAAATATTGATGTTCCATAATCTAAAATGAATTTTTGGTTTGTTCAAATAGGCAGTGTAGAGAAGAGCACCGTGGCTCCAAATTCAATTTCAGAGAATGTGGCTTTATAGCACAATGCAGTATTGTAGGAAGTTTCTGTGGAACAGTGCTAGAAGGTCTTGCATTTATTTAATTCCATTCTACCTGCTAGACTTGCTGGGGAGACTTGCACATGCATGTTGAATTAGTACTTATATACGTGCCTTAAATGTAAGGGAGGAAATTTCACTATACATCAATTCCCTGTGAGATCTAGGGATTATGATATGTATGGTCTCCAAAGAATCTGTTTCTCTTGATTATTTGACAGTTAAGCTCTTTGGGTCAAAGACTGCCACATGTGAGTGTATAGTGCCTTGCATAGCAAGAGTTTGCAGAGCTACTACAATGTAAATAATCAGTGATTAATTTAGCAAGAAATGAGGAATTCATTTTAGAATACCTGGAAATACTTTTATGACTACCACTGTTGGGGAGAGACATGGTTTTGATAGAGGGATATGCACCAATGAAGGCCTTATCCGTAGGGTTTAAGTTCTCTTTCTTCCCTTCAGAAATTAAATTCTGTGTTAATATTATAGCTCGCCCTCCGTAAGATTTCTTTTGGATGAGCATCCTTCCTGGTGGAAGGCAAAGTTCTCAGATAAATGTAGGAATAAAAATGTAACGCTGCCTTCCCTTCCATGTTAACATCAAAGGGGTAGTGATTGAACTAACACAATGACTGCAGATTGTAGAAACATTAAAAGGATATCTGCTGATGCACATCAGTGTGGTTTCTATCAGCTGAGTATCTGGTCCACTGTTCTCGCCACTCAAATGAACAGAATTAGGTTACAATCTCATGCTGGCTGTTCTTTCATTTTCACCAGAGCAGTAAACCAAAATACCTTTATAAAAGCCTCTGCTCACTTCCCAACATCACGCATATACAATGTGCACCTTTAGAAAGTTGTATCATATTTTTTGCTTTAAAAATTAAAAAAAAAATTATAGTAGAAAATGTTTTATGAAAAAGATAAGTTCCTTTCAGCCAAGGTTAGATGAACTCCCTTCAGTATCTTGTCTTGACAAGGTAAGAGCTAATCAAGAAATTTCTTCTGTGTTCACCTACAATAGATTTCACTAAAATATGCAGCTAAAAGAAGTAAGTGCCCTTTAATACCAAACGAAAACGGTGGGAAAGCCTGCTTAATTAAATCTCGTCGGGGATCCTGGATTAACTGCAGCTCTGTTTAGTTTACATCTTCCCTGGAGAAAAATGTGCAGACCCAAGACAGCAAGTATTGATCTAACTGTAGATGCAGGGAAAAGTCACTGTTGTCTTTTTTTCTTCCACTTGGCATACTTTTGAGTTTTGATTAATTTTTCGTTACAAAGGATGAAAATCTAAATTCTTCTCTACTCCCTTTCATGTTGTGGGAAAATTTTGAACTAGTGCTCAACAAACTGGATGCAGTTACTGGTGAAGAGAAGAGCACATAAGTCTGCCCTACAGAGGCCTGTGGCACAAGTCATGAAACCTGTGTCAAGGTCCCAGCCGTTGCTCCCTTTGTCACAGCCATCAGGACTGCAGTAAGTCTTTGACCTAGCATAATACAATGGAAAGTGGAGAATGGTGATAGGAGTACACCATGGCACCACAACTAACTTGCAGGCTTGAGTACTGTCCAGGAAAAGCCGATATGGCACCTCCTCCCATTTGCTTCCACCACCGCAAGCATAAGTAATTGTACTGTGAAGCAAGTGCTATGCTGGCATAGACAGGAGAGTTACATTTCCTGGAGTGAGTTTTATTCAGGTGGGTTTTTAAGAGAAAAAAGGCCATGTAAAGCTGCCAACAGCTTAGCTCTTAAATCTGCTTATGTGACCGGTTTCCCTTCATTCCAAACATAATTGCATGGTTGTAATGATCAGCACCTCTGTGGATCCTTCTCTGGTTTAAACATCCATCTGCTCATCAATGAAGTCCAAGTGCAAATGGAGGTGTGTGGAGCCATACAGTTGTCTTTCTACACAGTACACCTCCAGTGGGTTACGGTTAGTGGTAATCATGTATAAACAGCTTGACTTCAGATCCCAGGTGGCAAGCGCAACCAGGGCGCTCAAAAAGCCATCTTTTACTAATAACTTGAGCACATGCAATAGCATAGACTGTACCTCAGACCACAGTTTGTACTTAAGAGAGGGAAATAATTCTCAATTCAAGAAAAGTCAAGAGAATATGTATTTCTGGAAACAAGAGGATTAGGGAAGAACATGGGGAAGGAAAAGAGATTGATTTAGGGATTTACTGTTTTGTAAACAGTTTGCACCAAGAGCACGATCTGGTTTTGAAGAGTCAGTACAAGCTGCAGAAGCCCAATAGCTGTCAGAACTTTAGGTAGCAACTCTTGTTCTCTTTGGGGAATGCCATTCAACTTGAAAAGATTAGCATAGGTTTTCTCGCATGAGAATCACCTCAAAACAATACACACACACACCACTCCCACCCCCCCATATATATATATACACACACCTCCGCTGGAAGGGAGGGTTCACAATTTTAATTCTTTAGTCTTGTATGTTTTCTGTCTGCTTTGCAGCAAGCTGAACCTCTGTGATTACTCTTGATAAACAGGAATTCTTTTCTTCTCTGAGTTCAGCAGCACAGGCATCTGAAGGAGCCCTTTCTGCCTGGATGAAATAACTTCCTTTTCTTGTTGCCAGAGCTCACAACCAAGCTGAGATGCATCAAAGTCAGGTCAAGGAATCAGAAATAAGGAAACTACAGAAGCCTGAGCAGCAGAAGTCAATTTCTTTAAGCTGTTTCTTTTTTCTCTCCTTTGTTTCAGGTTTCCATGTGTATATTGAATAGAGCAGAGAAAGAGAGGAAAGAAATAAAAAAAATATGCACACAACGCAAAGACTGGAATGCGTAAATTACGTAGATGCCTCATGGACTTCAGTAATTGTAGTAACAGATTCTTCCTTATTTCTAATACTGCTAATTTCTAATTCTAATTTGCCTGTCTTGCCAAAAATTCTTAGTAGTAAGTCTAGTTAGTAGCAAGTAAGCAGTTGGGGTTTTTTAAATTAGATGCAGTTAAATACAAAGCCATGATTTCTCTGATCCCTTTTGTGACTATTCAGAATTGCCCTTCCTGTCTTTTTTCAAAGCCATTTTGACATAGGATTTATTAATTGCTACATCCCTTTTAAAATCAGATTGTGAGGAAAGGTTCTCCTGGGCTAGTTTGTGACCTAGGAGTAGCCTTTACTGGGGTTTGTAGCAAATTCAACTGAAATGGACTCTCATTGTCTGTGTTCCATTGTTGCAGTATTAATATAGATAAAAACCTCATCTTTCTGGAGATTAATTGGACAGCATGCCATCTGACTGCAGTTTATTTTCAGGATTTACAGTAAGGATGATCTACCAAGATTTTGGGCTGGCAGAAAAGTACATAGCTTCTTTTCCAGGTACATATTGCTGGGCACAGCCACATTCTGAATCTGGAATGTAGTCTGTGCTGTTTATAATGCATTCCACTTGTTTAAGCTTTGCATAAAACCATACACGATGAATAATAAAACATCTGTCCATATATAAATGTTTCACTTTTCAGAATGACCTGAAGCACCGTGTGGGCTTTTGAATGTGTGAGGCAGTCTGCTCACTGCTGGAGGGGCATGGTGGGTGTTTATTATTAGATGTCCTGCATCATTATCGAATGCAAAACAAGCACATGCGTGCACACTCACACATACAAAAGAATGAATAATTATGATAAACAACTGCCTAACAGGTATCTTTATAATGCAGAAATAGCAACAATTTTTACCAGGTGAAATCAATTCTCTGTGCTCGCTTCTTCATTGCTTTTCCTGTGCTATTTTTTCTGCAGAAAGTATATAACGAAAATATTAGCAACAAGCACTGAGTCTTACAGAAAACAATTAGGCTAATGCTAATAGTCTTCAGCATTTAGAGTCTTACCCTTGTAATGTACTTCCTTTTGTGCTCTCAAGAAAACAACTTTCTGTCATGAGCAGCATATGTGCTCATCAAAGGAGCGGTGGTAGGAAATTGAGCCTTGCTGTTCTCTCAGAGGTGGGGGCATTTTTCTGTCAGCTCTTTCTAATCTGTCATTTACAAATTTACTTATGATATGAAGATAGGAAGGCAGAGACCAAACCTGTGAATTGTGGAATGACAGTTTTTAGTTTGGCAAAGAAGAATTGTTCAGCAGCTATATTCAAAGCTGCTTCCTTAGAAAAAAAAAGAGAAATCTCAGTCAACATAAGTACAATGGTAACATTAATTTGGTTAGTGTAGAATTAAGTAATGGATCACCAATTTGTGCTGGTAGAGAAATTTCCAGTATTTTTAGTTGTAAGGAAACATACCTTTACTCAGCAATATAAAAACCTACAGTAGCCCAGGGAGAAAAAGAGCTGGTTGTCTCTAACAAGGGAGTGCAGAGGGGACATATCCTTCTACCCTCATTCCCAAGGTTCAACCACAGACAAGGCTGACACAGGGCAAGTGGCAGAGAGCCAGGCAAAACCAGTTGCTGACCCCCTCCCAGAAGACTAACAGTATCTGGATGCACTGAGGGTACAAGTCAGTACCAGAGACCTGTCTACCTGAACATAGCCTAAGCTAACCTTGACACAGTTGTTGAAAATATTTCTATTTATTTTGAATCATTTTAAAAAATCTTTTAGCACATTGGAAGGACATCTCACGTTATGAAACCTCCACTTTGTGGATGACAGGTCTCTTAGTTTGTTTAGACCAATACCCTTATTTATTAATCAAGGGGCTTGACAAGCTGTTGCAAATAAAGCTGCTGCTGATCCAGCAGTTTGGTAGGAGGGTCATCTGAGGATAAGAGTCTATACACAGCCTTTATGAAAAGATAAATATGTTGTCAATTAATTGGCCTGGAGAATCTTGTCATTTTGATCGTTGTTGAATTTTACTTTAGTGCAACATTTTGAAATGAAGCAAAAGGGAAAAGTGTCTGGTTAATGCTTTTGTCAAGCTCTCTATGACTTAATGGCTTCTTGAATTCCTACATTTCTTTGTTTTTCATCTTAATTAAGACTCTTAATTGACCTTCTATGCTCTCTAATTTCTCCCAGAAAAGAATTAAAAAATAAGCTTCTATATTTTTTTCTGCAATCAAGATTGACATGAGATTGCTGGTCTACAGATCATCTCCACCTTAACAAATTTTTTTTGCATTTTTAATTTTTTATCAATGAAGTCCCCGCTGGAAATTGAACCATAGAGCTAGAATTGCTTGTGCACAAAACAAAACTGAAACAACTGAACAAAGAAAAGAACGTCCTGGAATTCTATGGTAAAATCAGAACACAAGTGACAACTAAACCTTTACTCAATTTGAAATCACCTGCCCTTGATCATTAAGAAAATATTTTATGTTGCTCAATTTTCCCCTGATGAGAGAAGAAAATAGTCTTTCCTTCCTTTAGCCGACATCAAAGCATGGATATAGATGTCAGAAAAGATGAATTTCGGTCGCCAACATTTTTATGATGCACTCTCCCATCTTCTTCATATTAATTTCTTACGCTTTTTATAGAATATTGGAAAGCTAAGGCTAAAGAACGCTGTCTAAATGCTTTTATTTCTAATTAATTTTTAATTAAAGCTTTATATATCACACATGACAATTCTAGTAATCCTAAATGCGTGTTTTTTACAATTTCCTTCCAAAATACAGAAGGCTAGTGTCCTCTTTAAGGTGTTTTGAGAATCTATAATCAGTTCTTTCTACTAGAGTTTATGGGAGGCATAACTAAAACTGTAAATTCTGTGGTTTGAGACTTGAAACTTGCCAATAACTATTAATCTTGGAACTTTCTTTTATGTTCTGAGATAAAAGAATGATATTTTAAGCACTTTAAACTTCACTAAGAACAACACAGGTAAGCATATACTTTGTTTCAAGCATCTTAATTAACTTTACTCCATTGGTCTCTTACTGTGTTTAATGTTAAGCATTATGTACTTTTCTGAAATGCTGGATAGTATTCAGCAGAATGAATTGTATCCCGATAACTAACATTTCTTTAAGAATCCTAGTCGCATAGGAAGTATGCAAAATAAGCTTGCATTTTCAAGATAAACAAAGTAAGTTTTTGTGGGCATTGCCTTTTTATTGCTGCATCCAGCTGTAAATCATGTCTTGAAAGCAAAACCATCTTTTAAAATGCATTTCTTGAAAAATAGCGCATTATTTTCTCCTGAGCCATTGAGACAATTTCCTGCCTAAATCTGGTGCCCCATTAATTTTAGAGTATGAGAAAAAGTCACTGTGAGCCATAGGGAACAATTTTGCATTTGCTGCGCACACATATATCACAATAGATTTGCCTATAGTAGCTCTACAGATGATGTTTAACAAACTCCTGTTTTCCCTGTTTGGGATTAATGTCCTCCTTCCCTCAGATTTGTGCAGTAACATAGCCGTATGCTACCCATAAATGGGACATTCTTTTCAGTATGTAAAATTTGAAATCTGAATGCAATTACGGTAACAAGAGGAACTCTTTCTAATGAGTCTCAAAAAGCACTGGCCAAAAAACACATAAAACTCTCCTGTAGAGAAAGAAATTGAGTGCACGGTGTTAGCATTATAGCAAGGGCTGAGACATTGCTTTGCACTACAGTTTTATGGGATGATATTTTAAAAGATATTCAGAGTTTTATGACTTTTTATGGACAGCTAAAATCGTTTTCACATTTCCAATATTGCTTTCATTAGAATGTTGAAAGTATGTTTACAGTATCAGATTGAATTTTAAGGTGTTACCAAATCATCCAGAATCCCCACTGCTTAAGTATATTCCCTTGTATCCCTGTGTATCTTCAGAGAAAAAATGGGAGCAATGTAAGAGCTTTGTTTTAAAGTATATAATCTGTATTCTGTCATGTACTTCATCTCCCAGGGAAGGTATCTGGAAACTCACTCTGCTGTTTTTATTTATCCAGCGCAGTATATAGATGAGAGGACTAAGGTCCAATGGTGTTAAAACAAGACGTCAAATATTGATTATCTATTTTTTAAAATTCTTTTTTCCTCCCAAGTATAGCAAATTTCAGATGCTACTGTCAATAATAATACTCTCCAATAAACCTCCATTATCAGAAGGGTCCTGATCTTCATAGTGTTCTTATAAATGGTTATTATGATTCTAAATGTTTTTAAAAGCTCAGGGCTAGTGCTCTTCTGGTGCAAGAGCAGAAAGCAAGTTAGAAGCCATATAGCTTGGCAGGATGTTACTCTGGGATAACATGAATTGGATTGGGAATTCCCTTTCGTAGACAGTAGCAGAACATTCTGTTTGAAGAAATGAAGATCCTAACAGGACAGATAAACAGATGTACAGTTTTACGCTATAAAGGTGTTAAGTAAAGAAGCACAATTCTAGTTGGTGTCTATGTGTGAAACACAGGTATTTGACACCTGCCTTTTGTTCCTGTTTGTCATTCTTCAGTGATAATTTAACCTTTATTTATTGTTTCCAATAAATAAAGGTCCTTTACAAAAGCAGCTAAATAGATACTTCTGAGTTTCCCCAGGGAAAAGGATGTTTCAGGAAAGCTAGGGATGGAAGTTCACACCAGCTAACCCATGAAAGATGATAGACATGGGCAAGGAAGAGAAGATTTAGCCCAAATTACTTTCAGTGTTCTTAGGTGTAATAAAACTCTGTGGGACTTCAGGTAATTCTTCTTCACTAAAAAAAATAAGACTTGATTAAAGTGGAGTGTACTGGAGTTTCTCTAGGAATGTAAAGCTCTTGCAGCTATTCTACTATCCATAATAAAAGTTATTAATTGGAGAAGGAATTTGAATCTCAGTCCTGCATGTGTCAGGTAAATATCATTATAAAGGTACAACTACTTTTTCACCCATTGTCTTAGTTACTATTTAGTCAAATTTCAACAAGAAAGACCAATAAAGTAGCACAGAATCTGAGCCAAAATCCACCAATTGGCACATTTACCTGGGAGGCAGGAGACCATAGTATGTTCTTGCTCTGAACAAGGAAGAAACACCTGAGGTTGGTTCTGTCTCACAGGAAAATTGGGTTTTATAGGCTGGATAAATTGCTATATGGTATCTTTTTTTCACATCAAAGCTTCCGTCCTACCCCAGGATGAAAATGTTTTCACAAAGTTTTTTTGATGGGGGTAACTGATTCGCACATAGGCCTGCTTGGGAGTTCTTCTGCAGCAAAATTTGTGTGCAAACCTCAGGCTGCTTTAACTTCTGATGGAGAACAGTCTGCTCCCTGCTGTACCCAAAAGCGAATGGCTAAGAGATGTGGCATAAAGCTAGATTATCTCCTTCTCTCACACCCAACTCGCTCAAATTGAGCCAAAGGCTCTATTAAGATGGGTTTTTTTCTGATGGGAATTTCTTTGGAAATTAGATAAGTTATTTATAATTTTAAGGTAATTATTTTCATTGATTTCAGCCAAACTGAAAGTAATACCTGCACAAAGCTGGACTTCAATCCGTTTGTAAGCAGTGAGGACACTAAGCATGTTCTTACTACTTATGAGGTTTTAAAACGTGGACAAATAAATCTTTGTGCAAACCTCAGGCTGCTTTAACTTCTGATGGAGAACAGTCTGCTCCCTGCTGTACCCAAAAGCGAATGGCTAAGAGATGTGGCATAAAGCTAGATTATCTCCTTCTCTCACACCCAACTCGCTCAAATTGAGCCAAAGGCTCTATTAAGATGGGTTTTTTTCTGATGGGAATTTCTTTGGAAATTAGATAAGTTATTTATAATTTTAAGGTAATTATTTTCATTGATTTCAGCCAAACTGAAAGTAATACCTGCACAAAGCTGGACTTCAGTCAGTTTGTAAGCAGTGAGGACTAAGCATGTTCTTACTACTTATGAGGTTTTAAAACGTGGACAAATAAATCTTGCTTGCGCAAGATATATAGGCAGCTCTGTTGACTCCCAGTGCCCCACTGGTAACATTTGCATGCGTAGAGTGAACAAGAATTGGACTGTAATTGACAATGCGTAAGTTTGCTCACATAGCCAATTTGTGAACCAAATCCTTACAAGTGTCATTTGTTCTCACTCATGCAGGTAATATTTTTTGACTGATTTAATGCAACTAGTTATTTCAGAAAAGTCATCAATCTGGGCACTGTTCTCTTGTGGTTTTCTCTCTGCTAAGTTATCTTAAAGAATGATGACACAAACTTATGTTAAGGGATATGCACAGAATTTTCATTTCTAAAGTCTTGTATTAGATGTTTTTCTACCAAAATGTTCTTAAATGTTTCATTACGCTGTGAATTTTCAAGCTGAGGATAGCCCTCTGCAGATTAAAATTTTGCTTGGGGAAGAGGATGATGCATACTTACATGCACACAGCACAAACTGTGTAGTATCTGTTCTTATCAGCTTAATATCTGATACATCCTTGACGAGAGGACTTCATATTAAATGGATTTTTGCTTGGTTGGTTTTTTTATTTAAGACGTGTGGATGTGGTGCTGAGGGACATGGTTAGGGACCCTGGCAGTGCGGGGTGAATGGTGGGACTCGATGATATTAAAGATATCTTCCAACCAAATGATTCTATAGATTCTAGAAACTGCCAGTAGTTTGCTTTTTGGTGAACTTTATCTCATTTTACACACTACACTAATTGGTATCTTTCAGAAGTAAAAATAAATAATTGTCTTATGGGAGATGCATTGTTTGGTTTCAGATATTTAACATGGCATTTTTTTCAGTGGACAATATCTTGAGGCCCCAAGCTGGGAAGATTGAGAGCATATCTATAAATAATTCAAAGTGATTGTATGGTTTTGACAGATTGTCAAGTTGCTTAATGATTTTGTTACAGGTAATAGATTATATTTCTTTGATAAAGTGTTGATAATTTCTCATTGCAATTTGTTTTGTGTATGTTGTATTTTTACAGAGTCCAGTCAGGTTCATATCTCAGTACGGGTTGGTTTACCTTGATTTTGGCTATGGATGCCTGCTATGGAATTCACGTCTATGGGATGATAAATGACACCTACTGCAAGTAAGATCACAGGAAATTATTTTCACACACCAACAATTCTAATGTCTTGTCAAAATTTCACAATTGATTTTAATACCATAAATCAAAAAAAAATGGATCAGTCAGTCATTTCCCAGTGTTTTGGGTTGATGTGCCACTATTGTCAGCATATTTAGTCCTGATATGGCATTTGTTTTTGATAAAATGAAACCATTTACAAAATCTAGCATCAGATGTCATAAGGAACTATTTTTAATCAAACATCTTTTGCAGTTTCAGAATAAGTTGGAAACAAAGTGTGTTCATACTTTTCTGACAAAATGTACTTAATTCTACTGCTAAAACAAATCTATAGAGGAAATACTATTAGTTCTCGGAATACCGAATACATCTGGAAGTGGAAGAAACTGATTAGTCCAGGATAGTTACCTGAAATTACATTTCACCACCATCGAGCAACCTAGTTGGACTTTCTAGGTTATATATGACTCCCTTTGAGTAGTAGGGGGGTTCTAATTAGGTAATAAAATAAGTCCTGTAAGCTTTATCACAGTAAACTGACATAAATTCCAGCCAACTACTGTTAGTGATCTCACAGTAACAATGGATTATTCCTATTGTCAGAAGTAGAACTCTAAACACAATTTTTAAAAGTCCAAGTTAAATGCTTTAATCTACAGTGTATGGTAAAAAATATAAAATGAATCTATTCCTCATATAGAAGGGGAGGAAATGTCATAAACAATGTATGACACTAGTACAAATCTATTCTTCTGTGTCAAGTCTTTGTGCAGATCCTCACTCCACATTCTGTGTTACTCCAGTGTGGGACTCTGGCAGACCCTAAAAAAATTTTTAAAATAGGGAATTTGAGTCACAGCTGCTTAATTAGGGTATCTTAACATTAGAAGCTGACTTTTTAGAACTTGCAGCTCTCACTGATTGAGTCATCCAGATGGAATGAACATATGTTGTTCTTTGTTTATGAAAACACAGTAGGTGCCCTGAGATAAAGGGTGACAGGACGAAAGTTGTCCTCACAGAGTTCATCCAAGCTGGCATTGCATAGCCCTGATGTAAAACCAGTAAACAGCATGATAGCGCTTCAGTCTGTTGAGAGCAGAGAAGGATGGATTTCCTTAAATTTGCAGTGCTGACTGCATTACCTACTTATAATGCATATTATTCTTATAACTATCTTATTCCGCCAGTTCAAGAACCACTTTCAAGAGTTGGGACTATCAGATGAGAAAACTTTGCTTAGGGAGGGAGCCTTATGGATTGAATTCTCCCAGGTTAAATAAAATGTACAGTACCCATAAGAGCCAGCCCATCAGCTTCTTACTGACTGCTAAGATCAGTGTATGTTGAGTGATACACTTAGCTTCCTTTTCCATAGGAGAATTCGTTGAAATCATGCTGTAATGAAAGCCCTTATACAATCTAGCAAAGGAGATGAGGTGCTGACACATGGAAAGAATTTCAGATAGTTCAGGTGTCGTATATACTAATGTTTTTCTTGGAAATAATACTTCAGTGTATCTTTTTTTTTCCCCTTAGGTCAGAAGGCTTTCGTAAAGTTCCCTACCACTATTACGAGCCAGGAAGAGATGAGTGTGAGGAATACTTCCTGCATGAAAATGCTCCATATGGAGGCCATAGGTTTATCACGGAAAAGAAAGTATTTGCTAAATGGGCCAAGAAGCACACAATAATATTTACACACCCCAACTGGACAGTGTCTTGATATTGGTTTCCCTAACTCTCTCTAACAGCATATTACAAAAATGTCTCAGTTTACAATAATTTTGCTTACATCTGTCTGGCCTTTCTCAGCCTAGGCAACACTAAACTAAAAACTACAAGACAAAGAGGGTGATAGTTCAGCTGTTAAGCAAAATTAACCATCTATGGAAGACAGACACATTGTCATTATTTCTTAGGGTTTTACTCCACATGATGCACTTTATATTTTAACTGGATTTTACTTCAAGGATTTTATGTTCAAGGCAGTAGCAGTTAAAGACAGATGAGATCTCCTGTATCTACAGGTGTACATGGAGAACATGGTGGTCCTTTAAAACTTGTCTACCACCTTAGTTAATTAAAATTAGTGTTTGTAGCTTATTTGCAGTACTGGAGCACTAGTTCCAGTTGTGGTCTTAGTATAAATTTTCCATGAAAGACATAGGAGGAAAAATACAGACCTCCGAGGTCTATGAGGGAGTAAATTTTAAAAACCACCTGAATATGTTGATGCAGTAGGCATTTGCATATGTGGTAAAATTAGAGATGAGCTAAACACGGTTCTTGAACTGTACACAAGTCTCACATGAGAAGATACTATTTACTCCAGGCTCCCGATTATTTCATAGATTCTGAGATACAGCTTCCTTCTACCCTGGTCAGGCTGCACCACCTTGGGTGATGTGTTCTGTACTTTTTGAGGCGGCTATTCCACAGTTCAGCTCCAACAGCATGATACTTAGCAAAGACTGTGTTTTGCAGCCCATGCTGAACCTTTCGCTGTTGTACCAAGCCTGCTGTCAGTACCCAAGCTGCTTAGTGTAAAGTTGTCTCATAAACATCTCCCTGTATTCCAGTTGTGCCTTTGAGTTGCATCAGCACCCAAACATCAGTATTTTGAAGGTATTTCTCATGCAGCCATTATAATTTATTTTAAATCTCCAGTTTCTCCATCTTTAAAAAGGGGATAGTATCTACCTACCTCACAATGAAGTTGTGAGGATTAATATAAGTCCATAAAGCACTTTCCTGATGAAAACACCCTGTTGGGTATTTGAAGAAAGTGACAGCATGTCTGGATCTGATCGCAAATTGTTCTGAGCATTTGCTTCCTACTGAGGATAATTGGTAGTACTAAGTTTTCTCAGCTTGTGTTGCTTCAGATGGAGTTGAAAGAACTCACCATCTTGCAAGTATGATCTGCACATCAAGAGACAGTTCAAGAATTTTAAAATATACTCATGTCTAGATGAAAAATGTATTTCCAATCTTACTCTCATGGAAAGTTTTCAACTGCAGCAGATTCATTTGTAATATGACCATAATTCAACTACACATGTGAGGTTTATTTAAACTGTATTTAAATTAATGCTTTAAGTTCAGAATGTGTCCTGCAAATATGTAACATCTGGAATGTCAGGTACAACACTGTAATAGACAATACTGTGAACACTTGAAAGAATTATGTGTGGAACATGACACACAGGGTTTACTCACACTGCTTAAACATTAACCAACACGAAACTTTATATGCTTTTGTAAATCATGAAAAGGGGAAAGTAAAAAGCTATTTTTACATGTAAGTATTTGTATACTGATGATTTCCTATTGTATATTTGTATATAAAAATCTATATTTTATATGTTCATGCATATATATTCTCTCATAAGCAGCTGCAACTCTTAGGATGGGGAGGAAGTCTCTTCACCAGTGTTCCTCCTCCTGATCATTGTTTTTTGTTCCTGTTGGTAGGTGATACCAGAGTTTCATCTCAGTTTTCTCTTGCCCCTTCTATTTTCTACTGTAAATGCAGCTTTCTGATTTTATTTTAATATAGCTCAGCTTTCACCACTTACTTTAGTGCTATAAGTGTTCATGCTTATGGCCCTGGATAAACAACTATGTCCAAATACTGTTCCAGACTTCTTGCATGACTTGATCTCTCACCTTCCTGTTTGGAAAAGGAGGACAATGATATTTTCCTACTCCCTGGCTTGACTGACTTTCTTGTAAGCTTTTGAGACAGATATTCTCATTTGCAATTTATTTGTGTAAAGCCTTGCAGAAGAGGTGCGCAACATGTCTGAAGGCTACAGGCAATGGTGTAATGTACAAAGAATTTAAAGTGGCTGCTTCTTGTCCCTGGACTTTAAAATCAATTACAGACTAATATAGCATGGGATGAAATGAAGAGGGGGAAGGGTCATGGATGAAGAATGGTAGTAGCAAAAGATAGAGAGCTAGATTTATCACCATATACATATGCATCTTTTCAGTTCAGATGGATGGCTGGATAGATGGAAAGCTAATAAAAAATTATAATGCAGGATTTGAAAAATGCAGGACATGCAGAAATGGGGAGAATATTCCACACATAGTGTACAGGGAAAACCTATAGCTCCCTTGTGGGAAGAGGAGCTGAAAAGGAGAATTTCAGTCAAATTGAACTTGTATTTAGAAAGTCTAAGGTTAATAATTATTAAAGTTCCTATGAAAGTGCTGCACATGGAAGTGCAGTTGGGCTGGACAGACTTATATGAGAAGTGTCCTGACGAAGCATAGTCTTTCTCCCCAGTGAGCACAGCATAAGGATTCTGCCCAAGTTGTGTTCACATGCAACGCAGATTTTAAGCCTGAGAAAGTTTTTAAGATACTTAAGACTTGCCAAATCACCATAAATCTGTTGTAAAATATGTGCGTCATACGGAAGCTCCTTGTAGAGTGCTTGCATGCTGTATGAAACAACATCTCATGCAAAGGCTAGCTAAGAAAAATACAGTTCTGAGAACAGCTAAATGTACAGCAAAATTGAGAACATCATTCAAGTGCAGTTGTCACAGAGCAAAGTTAAAGTGTCGCTCTCTGCTTGGATTTGCAGTAAGAGCAGCTACACTTTTAGAAACATTGCAGCAGGCTTCATTCACACTAGAGTAAATGAACGTCAGTTTCCTTATTTAAATGAGCCTGTCTTTAGCATAAAATAAATGCGTATTTGCATGAATTTTATTATATGAGTAAGGAACCGTGACCATTGTGTGAAAATGATTCAACAAAGAAATTACTTTGTTGAAATCTCTTAAAAATCAGCACTGTGGTACTCAGTGCTTGGCTGTGTAGTAGGAGACCTCGATGATTCACCTCCTCAGAGCAGTTAAGACATCAGCAGAGAATCATTTATTAATTTTTTTTTAAAATAAAGCCTACTACAGTTTACCTGGATGTAATCAGATCCTAATTGCTTATTCATTCAAGCAGTCCTATTTTAATCAACTACTCATGTGTATAAAACAAGCAGGGAGTTTAACTGAGGTTTTCAAAATAGATCTTCACGTTGCTGCTAATAGAGGAATAATTTGGCATTTTTTTGCCATCAGTCAGCTAAGTAGGCACTAAATGTTTTCTTTTATAATTTACTTAGGTTTTTTAAAATACATTTTTGAAGACAAAAAGGCATTTATTGTTTGGCTTGCTGTAGGCTTGGTTTTAATAAATGTTTAAATTTTAATACACTTTATGTTTTATGTTGCATTACCTTCTTATTTAATTTTTTTTCAATGGAAAAAATGTTTTAAATAGGAGCAGAAATTTTCCTACGGGAAAAAAAATCTTTTTATTTGGCTAATTACTAATTCACAGGTAATTAACTGAATAATATAAAAACCTGGGGTTTGTTTTTCCAAACGGACACAGCAGACATGATCCCAACCTTTTCAGTCCCACTAGATGTCCAGGTCACATCCCTCTGCTTACACCACCGGCTCTTCAGAGAAGGAAAATTGTATATCCAGCCAAATTCCCTTTCTGTCTGGGTTGGGAGGCTCCATCTGCAGACTGCTCGTATCAGTTACATTGGTGAGTGGGAAGGACTGAGGAAGAGTTCTATTTAGGAGCAGATGGTGTTCCAACTTCAAAAAAATGCCGCTAAAGTGCTTTAGGAGAGGAGCAGCCATTGATCTTTCCTGGAAATACTTCATCGAAGTATTCTGTTTCTTCAAATGCCTTTAGCTCCTTTGTAGAACTGTTGTCCTACTCTCTCTAGTAAGAATTACCAACAATGGCAAAACATACCCTTTCCAGTAAAAAGTAGAGGCAATTTCTGTGTTAAAAGTTTCTATATAAAACCAGTCAGCCTGACACAACTTAAATTACCTGAAGACTCACTGACTTAGGAATCTCAGAGGTCTTAGTTCAAAACTAATGAAAATCACTTTGCAAGCTCATGAATACAGCACCCATCGCAGTAAAAACTTTTCACTCCTGGGTACGATGGTAAGCAGTGCTTCGTTTGAGAAGGACCATGTGCACATAATGCATTGCATAGTTATATAAGAGGAGCCTGTCCAGTGCTTTGAGGCTGGTGCAGACAGTCTTTATTCATCTCCTTGTGAGCTTGGCAAAAGTAGGACACCCCCCCCCAAAGATAGCTGGCAGCAGAGCACAGGTGCTGAACCAGAGGACATGTCCAGGTAAGTAAAGAATTAAATAAAAAATCAGTCATGAGTTATAACTGGATGGTGCCCTTAGTAAGTAGAAAATCAGAAGCACTTTACATATTGATGCTTACATTTTGCTGACTTTTTTTTCTGCATGTATCTTTAGTTGTGCTCGAGCAAGTTTATGGTTTGTTTATGATGAACCTTAGTGTACCCACACAAGTGAAACTTTGTGTTAGTGCCAAAGGATTGCAGGGAGCTGCCAGTGGGCATTGTGATGTACTGCATACAACAGTCACGTATTTACTAAATAGGTTAGGCATAGTTCTTTTGAGGAGAAAGTGTTTCATTTTCAGCAGATGTGACTCATTCTTTCACTCCTGAGAGGATGCAGAGGAATATGACTTAGCTATGGGCGAGACAAGAATGATATGGTAAATAGTCAACCACCAGGTTCATATGTATTTTTCTGGTTATTGCTGTGATGTATAGCTAATGACACAGAAGAAAGGAAGCCTTGTATTGCATAACCTACAGAAGTCTCGTGTGTCTGCTCAGAATTGGACTCTCCTAGGTAAACCCTCCAGAAAGTTGGTGAAGGAGAAAGAGAGGGTCTTTCCCCACTGCAGTAGAGGGCTTCTGTGGAAGCCGTCATATCCACGTGGCATACCTGGGCCTGCTCTCCCAGCTTTCATAGGCTCCCCACCCAGCTGTGGCTTCGGGCTCTTTCCAGCCTCATTGAATGAAACGCGTTCTCCAGCTGACTTACACAGCCTGTGAGCTGCACAAAGTCTGCCCCATCCTCCCCTCTGTGGGACCAGGGGAGTGGTGATGCTAACTTGGGGGTGAGGAGTAACAGGTTTCAGAGCAGGGACATTCTCTCAAGTCAGCAGATCTTGCTTGGGGCACAGTCTCACCTTAGGTGGTGAACTCAGTTTCTTTGAATGTGGTGGGAAAGATATCACTGGATTTTGTTATTATTTGCATTATTAATTCACAAAGAGCCACTATTTTATGGGTATCTTAAACAGTTGATTTCATGTCTTTTTTTGCATCGTTTGCTGCTGTTTCTGGGAACTCCTTAAGATGGGCAGCTGTCAGCATCTGCCACTGCTGTTCTGATTTACTGGCCATAAAGAGACTGTAAACTTTAACTAATGCATGTTCTTACCATGTATTATGCATGATAGCATGTTACACATTTTATTCTCACACTATAGTAAATAATGCAAGTTGTGTGTAAACTTAGTTTAAGCAGGGGAAGTAGTGCTTTTCTTTCTCTGATATCATGTGTTGCCCAGAGCACTTTGCTGGAGCTCTCTAAGTGCCATTTGCAGCTCGCAGCAAAGAAATTGTTGAAACCAGTCAGGAAATATTTACTAAATTTGACATTTTTCACTGGAATATCAGAAATACTCAAGCTTGCTTTTGTGAACCTACTCTAATACTCAGTCACAAATCTATATTCTTTTATATGTTACATTTGACTGTAACATCAGGAATTACTTTTTTGACACAGATAGTATGAAGCGATCACAAATTTTTTACATTTATGGGAGTATCTTTTTCCAAAGCCTATGACTACATTAGCGAGGAATTACCTCAGCTGGGTCAAATCTGTAGCCCGAAAGTGTTGGTGCTAAGGACCTGATCTCCACACCATGCACAGTCTCTGGTTTAGCCCCATGGGCTGAATGCCACCAGTGATTGGATAACATCTTTTAGTTTAATCCAAAATAAATCTAGTTCATATCCTCAGGACCAGTCTATCATGGAATCTAAAGCTTGTAAAGAGAAGCCACTACACTGGACTGCCCCACAGGAAAGTGAAAGTCCTGTTAGCCTATCTTTTGGCTAATTGAAGCCCTTTGTTGGGTTTTTTCCTCCCTCAAACTTTGCATGTGTATTTTTTTGCATAGCTATTTTTCTTTCAGATCTCAGATCTGATTCATCCCATCAGATCATGGGAATCAAGGGCTCCTGACTCGTAAAGTTAGCATCCAAATGTGTTCCATAAGTCAGGAATGTGATATAGGACAGAGTAATCCAGCATTGGTACAGCATGGAACTTGCGTAGTTTGATGAAGCGTTTACCTGTGATTCCACTCATGGATGTGTTTTTATCATGAACACGCTGGATGCTTGCTAATGTGTACATTGCTTTTATATACTGCATCACACATAAAAATTCCCTTCATCGTTTTCCCAGGGTATTTTTGTTCTTGTGGCCTTCCAGTTGTATCTGTATATGTGTGCGTATGTGCATGAATATACAGTGTACAAGCATTCTTCTCTTCTTAGACAGTTGCTACTATGTGCTGCTAACATAGACTTACTTAGAAAGTTCTTGTTACGCTCTTTATTACACGTATTCTTTGGTTGCCTTTTTGTAGTGCTGACAAGTGTATTTATAGTGGATATCACTGTAGACTTAGAAAACTTTCAGACTCTTTATACTTATTTTAAATGTTCTACCATGTGTTTTCTTGCTGTATGCTACTTAGGTTATGCTCCCATTTGGAGAATGTGCTTCTATGTACTTGCAAAATTGTGCCTGGGTTATTTTAGAACATGAATAAATGTATATGATTTTCCAATTGTCTGACAATTTATACATGATTTTGTGCTAAACACTTTTATTCTTGTTTGTGTATATGCTACTATAATAATACCTGGCCATTCACTGGACTCAAAGAAACAAAGATCTCTGTTCTTGAAAGTATTACGATAAACTATGCCTAAATTATTTCTTAATTGACATTAAAGATATTTTAAGGCATCTATCCTAAACATATCCAGTAAAGTTGGGTAAACTCAAATCACAAAATACACAATTACAATAACTCATCCTTTTATTTCTGTGTGTCAAAACATGCATTGTGTACATGCATGCACACAGAAATGGAGGTTTGTAGGGAGGGCACATTGGATCCTATCCATAAAGGGTACACCTTTAAACACTCTCTCAGAGCACAGCACTCAAAAGTCAAGTCATTGAAACCCCAAGGTGTGGCCACTCAGCCCATGCTTGAGAGCTGTGTAAGACTGAATGGCTGTAGGAGAGATCACATCTCATGAAAAGGTGTGAACCTCGACTTGCAGCTACGATGTTGACAACAGTATGAGTAGGACCTACTTAACCTACATTCTCTTCCATCACGCAGTGGACCCCACGGTGCTAAGAGAGGAAAGGATCCAGAACTCCCCTAGCCTCTAACTATCTTCTAGTTTTCCTGTTCCATTGCCCAGCTAAGAACATGGTTAAAAGGCAACAGGCTTCAATGTGAAAATTTTAACTTCAATTTCATTTCAATTTACTTTCAAATTCAATTAAACACATCAATTAAACACATTGAGACTAACTGGGTTTGTCAGCACTAGCATATACAATGCAGCTCTCAAAGGAGGCAGCAGCGTTATGTATGACGTGTCTCCAAATCTCCCGATTGGAGGCCAGGGGGACCACTGATGGTAAACTGTTGCCCTCTGATTCTGGTACTCAGGTACTCGTGGCGCAGAGATTTGTTTCCTTTATGAACTGAGCTGTTTTGCTAGCCACTGCAATGAAGGGAAGGAAAAAGAAAATTTCTGTGGTAAGACTAAAATTAAATAAAGGGAAGAAATACCATTCACATGCTCTGCTTTGAGGGTCCTTCAAATTTGATATGCTGCCAAGGGGCTTGTTAAGAATTTGTGTGTTATTTTTCAGACATATTCTCTGAATATACAGTAATATTCCCTTCAGAACCATTATAGCGTGAGCTGTGAATGCATATGAATACCGTGATGTAATATGGATTCGTTTCATCCTTTTTCCATGCAGTTTGTGAGTTACTCTTGAAGGACATTCATACTTAATAGTAGTGGCATGGGATGTGAATGTGCTTTTATTTGATTATTTGTCATGGAACCAAATACTCAGGTAAAAAAAAATAGTTAATTAGTGAATTATCCCCCTTAGACCTTTTCAAACCTTTATAGAATAGCCCCATGAAGTTTTTGTTCCTGTGACTTTACATTTGGATCTTATTTTATTAGTTTGCTCCAGATCACTCAATAATACTTGACAACTACTGTCAGTGATCTTTTCTTCTTACTACTGATTTTTTCCTTTATGCAAACCTTTGGGTTTTCTTCCAAATTGTTGATAAAAATGTTAACTAGAGTATGCACAGGAAGCTATCCCAGCAGAATACCTGTTCTGTGATCACTCCCCATTTAAATTCATGTTTTGAAATGTCAGTTAACCAGTTTTCAATTCATTTCATGTGCGACATGTCAATTTTGTATTATCATGGTTTCTTAACTCAAATGTCATGAATCCCACATCAAATGTCATATAGAATCAAATTATATCAACAGTGTTGTGTTTTGCTTGTAGTCACAACTGGAAAAAAAAGTCAGCAAATGTGTTTAAGAGTATCTATTTTCCATATTGCACTTAGATTGTCATTTAACATATTTCTCCTCTTTAATTAGTTCATAATTGAGTCCCCTGTCAGCCATTCCATTACTTTGCCTCAGATCAATTTCAGACTGACAAGACTGTAATTATCTAGGTCATTAAGTTTATCCTTCTTAAATATTAACACAACCGTAAGTTTTATTCCAGCTTTCTGGAACTTTCCCAATTGTTCCAAGACTTGGCAAAAAGCAGTAATAACAATAGAGATTCCTCTGTCAGCTCTTCTAACAGCTCTGGGATACAAGTTACCTGAAGTTTCTGATGCAAATACTTCTTACTTCAGTAGCCTCCATTTAATGTTTTTCTTTAGTGTTTTTTTTCTGTTGCTTAGTAGTTCATCATCCTCATAGAGCGTCAACTGTTGTCTGTCTTTTCCTTAAATACCAAACAAAAAAACTTACTGAATTTGCCTTCATTACTCTTAACAAATCTTCTACTTCAGTCTGATAAAGAACTGGTATCATTGTCAGGATTCTTAATGTATTTGAAAAGTGTCATCCTTAATTTTCTGGCCACAAATGTCTCCTTACAACTTGCCTATATTTATTGGAGGAATTATTTATGTAATTCCTTACTTCTACTCTATATTCAGTATTATCAATTTTCTTTCTTCATTTCACTGTTTTACAATTATATAGAAGCTTTTATTAACCCTTTGAGCTATATTTTTTTTTAAACACATACAGCTTGCTTTCCTCATTTTGCAGCTATTAAATAAATATATTATGGATCAGTTCTCTGTCCTAGCTGATTCTCCTTTACAATAATTTTCAGTTTGGTAAAAAGACTGCACCATCCATATTACAGTTTGGGCTTCATTCTCTTTATGCCCATGAAGAGAAATCAAGCTATCATCATAGCCACTAACAATTAGTTCTCTTATCAAGTCCTCTTTTCATTATTTGTGAGATGAGATCTCACATAAAACTCTCATTTTTGGAGATTCTTCCTTTTTGGTCTAAGAAATATTCATACCTAATGTTCAAAAATTCTGCAGAGGTTTTAGCACCAGCATCATGAAACCTTAGGCTTATGTCAGGCAGACTGACATCTCAGATGATAGTGCAGCTTTTTTGCTCCTACACATTACAGAAGGTGCAAAGGCATCCAGTTATCCTGCTCTCTTCTATGATTTGATGATTTGCAGACACCAGATACTATCCCATCTAGTGTTCTATCTGTTAGAGTATTGATCCATCACATTCAAGTTCATTTACTTCTGAGCTGTCAGTGTCCTGAAAACAAACTATGTCCTTTTTACTGTAAAGTTATACTCGTCTTCTCCTTGTCTCTACTTAATCTTTCCAAAATAGGTTATAACTGTTGATTTTAATGTCCCAGTTATGCAGTTCTTCCCATCTAGTGTCAGTTACACCAGCTACGCTGAATTTATAAATAAATAATTCTGATTCCTTTGTTTACCCAGACTCTTTAAGATTGGTTTATGGAAAACCTACTACTTCTATATCTTGATTAATTTTGGGTTTGACTTCTTGATTTCATGCTGAATGTGGTTTTTTGTTAGTTGGGCTTGGGTTTTTTCACCGGTTCCCCATTTAGCACTCATTTTCAGCCTCTTTCTTCTGAACGGGAGACCACCCAGTCTGGGCCAAGACAGATACTCCATGTTCCAGCTTTTTCTCCAGATTGGCTTGGCTCCATATGATCCCTACCTGTCCTTTTTTGAAAAATACTTATGCCTCTGAAGGATTCTGAAATTTGGGGGGAGGGGGGAGATGGTGAATTGGATATGGGCAAAAGCTGCCTGTTTTCAAACTGAACTTTAGGCTGTTCTAACACATCTGCTTGGGCCGTTTTTATTGTTGCACAGAGAAACCAGAGCTCCCTGGACAGCCCAGTCCCAGGGCTAGCAGCTCCCATCTTTCCTCAGGATTGGCAGAATTTGGGAGATACAGAGCCCAGCTTCTGAGACAATACGTAAATTGAACAGAGGAGGTGTCAAAAAATGAAACAGATTAAGAACTGGCTTGTTTTGTCAGAAGATTGATCAAAATCTGCATCTTTCTACGGGAGATTTGAATTACAACCAACTAGCATTCTTCACTGGAAAAAGCAAAACATTCTACCAGAGAATTTCTGATTAACTCTTCTCCTGTCCAGAGGAGAGCTATCTAAATTAATTGTCTTTGACAGGTGAGGTCTGTCCTCATCTTGGTACAGGAGATAAGATACTGATTACGACACATCTGGGTGGACTTGCACAGCTTTTTAATTACAACAAAAGGACTTATCAGGAATGTCTTGTAAACTGAGTGTCAGCAGTTTGGATTGCAGCTGCCTGGCCATGGGGTTTGATGACTTCCCTGTTTAACAGATACAATTAAATATTATCCTGTATTTGTGAGCAACTTTGCCTTCAACCTAGTACATATCATTCATCAAGAGCTACTGCTCAGGCCTTGAAGTAAGGCTAATGAAATCTGTTTGGTCTCACGTTGCCTTTTTTCTTTTTTTTTTTTTGTCAGCACTTCAGAAAAGATGTTCAGTTTGTTCTGATGCACAACAAGTCTTAGTGACTTGATTGATGCAAGACACATGATGTATGGTGACATCACCTAGCAAAAAGTCTGATTGCTTCCTTGTCCTGTGTATTAGTTCTGCAGAACTAGGCAGAGAGCTGTGTAAATACGTACCCTGAAGATACTGTATAGAAACTGAAACTCCTCTAGCACTGTGCAGGATATGTCCA